>NW_005876987.1:0-9194 GCF_000147115.1 Myotis lucifugus | reverse complement strand
ATTAAATTTTTCAGCTATAGTTTTTTCACTTGTAAAATGAAGCACTACACTAATAATATATGATTATAATCTATAAAATACATAGACAACGCCTGGTATACAGTGGGCGCTTCTTAATGAAGATCAGTTAGCTTGTTCTTTTAAAAGAATTGTCCCATCTGTTTTCTCTTACCATGCTGGAAATAATCTCTCTTCTTTTGAGCTGTCATAGCATCCATTTAAACTTTGTTTATATTCTTACATTTTTCAACTATTAGACTAAATACTGGGCATGTCATCTATACTGCCTGTAAATTCCTGGAAACTATAAATGTCTTATTTGTGCCTGTAATCTTCACAGACCAAAAATAAATCTTTTTACATGAAAATGAATGTTTATTGACTTGGAAGGGTAAGGGAATGCCAACTGCTGTCCTCAGGAGGGTTCTGAGTACTTAAAGAAATGTTTTTAAGAAGAATGCAAAGTATCTTATTAATCATTTTTATATCAATTACATGTTAAAATGATATATACTGGGTCTAATAATTTTAATCTTATTAAAATTAATTTATCCCATTTTAAAATATTTAAATGTACCTTTAAAAAATGTACAGGTACATATATGGCCACATTTTATTTCTATTGTACCAACCTATTGACTTGAGAATTTTTTAACTGCTGATTGATAACAGACATAGCTAGTTTATTACTTAGATTAATAGGTAAATGGGTGGATGAACAAATGTACAAATAGAAGAAAAGAGAGTTGGTATAAAAGATCAATGAGGTCACTATTGTGTTATCTCATACACTTATGGATCCTCTGCATCTAGCACATTCTCTGCTACATACTAGAATTACCTAAAATTTTGTATTGGTTTAGTCCTAGTTATAAAACTATCGCAATTCTGTGGTGTCTGTGAATAAAGGCTACCTTACATTCTCATCCTGTTTTCATTTTTCCCCCAATTTAAGGGATTAAGAAAAAACAACAGCACACACAACAAAATAGTGACCACCTTTTGTTGGTGTACATTAAGCATGTGATTGAAGGATTTTGCTAATGGAACACTTATTTATATTTTAAGGTCTCATTTTAATGCCCTTACTCTGACAAATCTTTATTTTTTCATTCTTTCAAAGGACATATTCATATGAGTTGGAGCTTACTATGGTGGCAAAGGCATAGAATAAGTTCTTATTTTCATTTCATTAATCAGTTTGGTGACTAGAGCAGCACATTTAATAACCACATTACTGCTCACTCTGTCATGATAGTTTTTTTCTTTAGTAGCTTAGTTTTTTACAGGCAGGCTAAATATTTGTCATTCAAATCTATGTAGAATTCCAGCATTTAATAGTCTTTTTTATTTTATTGAAAATATATTTTTATTGATTTCAGAGAGGAAGGAAGAGAGGCAGAGAGAGAGAGAGAGAGAGAGAGAGAGAGAGAGAGAGAGAGAGAAAGAGGATGAGAATCATCAATTGACTCCTTCCTTCACACTTCCTACTGGGACTCAAGATTGTAACCCATGAAGGTGACCTGACTGGGAATCAGACCTTGACCTCATGGTTCATAGGCCAATGCTCAACTGACCACAATGGCTGGGCTGGTTATATTTAGAAGATAGAAAAAGATTGCAAAATTATTTTCCAATTTGATATGTTTTTGTTTGTTTGTTTATAATACTATTTCCATTCATATGTTTGTATAGCCCTAATTTTTTACTTGAACTCTAGTAATCCATTTAACTGTTTTATAAAAATTATACCTGCAAATTGGCAAATCTCAAATATGGCTCTTGAAATAAAAAGGTTTTCCATGAGTAGAGTTATTTTATTCCCATTTCGTTCCTTTTGTTTTAATTTGTTTCCTCCATTGTGGCTTCCTGAGATGCAAGCACAGATCACTGATTTCCCACTCTATATTTTTCTAAAATTAGTATTTAAGGCTATTAAACTTCCCTCCAAAGACTGTGTTAACTGCATTTCATCAATGTTGGCATTCTGTTTTCAGTATCATACAGTTTAAAGCATTTCAGATTTCCCTTGTAATTTCCTCTTAGGCCTATAGTATACTTGATTTCTAAATTAATTCCACTGTGGTCAAACAATATATACTGTGTGATTATTTTTTTCTGAAAATATTATGACTGTGTTATACTAGCATATAGTATATCTTGTTGAATAGCCCATGTGTCCTTGAGTAGGACATATATTCTGCAGTTGGTCATTGTAGATTCTTTAAATGTCAATTAAATTAAATTGTTTATAAAGGTTATCTTTAATAATATTGCTTGTGTCTACTTGTTCTAGGAAATACTAAAAGAAGAAAATATAAGTCCATCTTTAATTTTAGACTTTTTTTTTCTTCTAGTTCTGTCATATTTTACTTTACGTATTTTAAAGTTTATTTATATGGGGTATATACACATAGGATTGTTTTGTCTTCTTGATGAATTGGCCATATTATCATGAAGCAGAGACCCTTTTTATTTCTGATTATACCCCCAAGTCCTGAAATCAATTTTGACTGACAGTGAAATAGGTACACAAAATTAGTTTTTGTACAGTATATCTTTAGTCACCCTTTTACTTTTCAACCCTCTGTGTCTTTATATATATGGTGTGTCTCCTATGGACATCATATTATTTGATTCTTTAAAAAAAATCCAATTTAACAGTGTGCTTTTTAATTTGAAGTTAGTATATTTAAATGTAATGTAATTATTTATATGATTGGCTTAAGTGAAATTTCTTGTTAGTTTTCTATTTGTCCTATCTGCTTTATATTCCCATTTATTTCATTTCTGCCTTCCTTTGTATTAACTGAGTATTTTTAAATATTTTTATATGCTTTATTGGCTTTTTAGCTATTCTTCTTTATTTATTCTTGTTCTATGGATTATAATATGCAGTTGAAGTTATCAAAGCCTAGTAGAATTATTTGAGTGAATATTATATCACTTTATGTATGAACTAGAGGCCCGGTACATGAAATCCATGCATGGGTGGTGTCCCTAGTCCTGGCTGGCGATCAGGGCCGATCTGTGGTGCGACAGGTGGGGCAATCGCGGGCCCCCACTGGCACTCACCTTGGCTGGCCTGGGGCCTGTGGACTAGGGGCAGCTCCTGCAATGAGCATCTGCCTCCTGGTGGTCAGTGCGCATCATAATGACTGGTTGTTCTGCCCGTCGTTCAGCCATTTGGTCGATTTGCGTATTAGGCTTTTATTATATAGAATATCCTTCTTATTCCTCTTTCCTTCCTATAGATCTGAGTTTCTGTCTAGCGTTATTTTGTAGATAAACTTCAGTTTTTCTCAGCTTTAATTTACTTGAAAATATCTTTATTTGGCCTTCATTTTTTAAATACAAAGTTTTCTTTATATATAGTGCTTTGATTGAGCATTTTCGTTGATATCCCCCCCCCCCCCCATCAAAGATGTTGCTTCATTATTTTCCAATTTTTGTCATTTTTGATGGTGTCAGCCATCATTCTTATCACTTTTCCCATGTAAATAAGGTGCCTGTTTTTCTCCGTGGCTTTGAAGCTTTGATTTTAATATTTGGTATTCAACAATTTAATCATCATGTCTAGATGTGGTTTTCTTTAGATTTGGGGAAAGACAGTGATACACTTTTTTCACCTTCCCTCCTTCCAAGCCTTAGAATGAGTAACTCCAGAAAAAGAATCAAGACAGAGGAAGAAACTCTTCCACCAACAATACGTTTTAGTTACACCTCCATTGACGAGTAAGGCAATTATTCCCTGAGCACCCACTGCCTGCTCGGCCCTGCTCTTGGTGTCTGGAACACAACAGTGAATCAGAGACAAAAATCCCTGCTTTCTTAGAGTGTACATTCTTAGTGCAGAGGCCACAAATAACAAACACAACAAATGAGTCTGTCTATAAATTGTAAATATATAAGGAAATATGGGCTTTGGAAAAACAGGTGAGGGATAGCAGGGCATGGGGCCTGGGGAGGGCCAGAGTGGGGTGAGGCCAGTTTGCAGTGTTATATACAAGGTCGGGCCTGACCTTATTGAAAGGTTGGCATTTAAGTTTAATCCTAAGGAATGTGCAGAAGCTTGACCTGTGGTTGTTCAGAAAATGAGCATTCCAAGCAAAAGGAACATCATTATTTCCCAAATCTACAGCACCCTCTATGTTTTTGCAATCTAGTTAACATTTCTTATTATTTCTTTATTCACAAAATGTATTACAGTTTTGTTGTGAGTCAGTTACTATGCTGGGTGGTGAAAGTCAGTATAAGGAAGACAGAGTCTTGCTTTCAAGTTCATGGTTAATTCAAGACCCTTTAGGTTCCAAAGTGGTAGTGATGGTGTGTAGTATCCTAGAATAAGACAATGGGGCGTTAAAACAAGCCCTGTGTACCCTACACAAAGGCATTTAAACTCATTTCATTGAAACATTATCACTGACAGACAAAATATATCTGTAATTCTAATGCTTCCAGCTGGCTGCCAGCTTGTAACCCGTTCGAGAAATGGGCACATGAAAGTCTAGGTGCAGTAACACCCAAGTGTGTAATAGAGAGGTCTGAAGGCAATGGGAGCAGTGGATTCTGATGACGGGAACCTGGACAGGCTTACTGGGGCGGGGGGCATTGACCCAAATGCACAGAGATCACTTCGTGGCTATTCCTAACAGGGTTCACTACATTCATTTGTGCTTAAAATTTTCGGATAGTTGGTTAAACTATTTTCCGGTCATTAGGTTAAATTAGTTAATGGCAGCTCTTAGGTTTCTTCTCTCTAACAAACATGCTATATTCTTTGTAAGTTATCAAATACTAAACCAACCAAAATAAAAATTCATTTTGCGTATTCCTTATTTCCTACGTTATATGCTTTGAAGCCTTTCTATACTTTACTTGGAGTATCCTTCGAACATTTTCCTTTTGACTTTTCTGTTTTCTCTCAACAGCAATGAACCCTTTTCTGCTGTGGAAATGCCCCCTCTCTAGTGAAGCCAAGTCACATTGCTGGGGAAGAGTGAAGGAACACATGCCCCCTTCTCTCCATTACACTTGTCCAGAAGATAAATGGGACTATGTAGGTCTCTCTGGCTCGTCTTTCAAACTCAGAATTTTATTCTGAACATATTTTAATAATATAACTCACAGTAGACACAAGGGGAACATGTACATTTTAAAAATGCTCCAAGTCCAGGGACTCTACAGTCATGAATATGGTGAAAGAATTGTAATAGAATATATAATGACAGCAACTCTTAAATTGTGTGCATGCTACAAGTGGCGACACTTTATAGTAGTGGCAAAATTCTGTCTCATGGAGCACATTATGAGGCTATCTAGAGTGACAAATTATTTTGTTACTGTTCATATTTTTGTCATAAGTTTCCATAATGACCCCTGTGTTATAGTGCAGGTAGTAAAACTTAAGAAATACTAGCAATTAAGATGTGCTACTGGGAATAATTCTTTTTAACTGAAGAACAATTTTATATATCTAATCTATGGACATTTGCATAATTTGCTAAAATTTCAGCAAGAATGTCCTTTCTATTAGGCATACTTAGTTTATGAAATTCAACAGTTGGAAATTTCACCAATTATGTAAAAGATATACATGCTTTCTTTAAAAAATGGAGCTTGAGTTTAAATGCATACTAACACCAAGTTAGTTCTATCTCTAATCCTAGTCTTCCAACTAAGACCATGTGGAGATTAATTTTAGAGCCAATAGAATACACTACTGATGTGCATCACATTGTAAAAAGGATATTGATGATCATTTGGGATCTTTACTTTATCCAGCAAAGCTATCGTTCAGAATTGAAGGTCAGATAAAGAGCTTCACAGATAAGGAAAAGCTAAAGGTTTTTCAAGAATTTTCTAGAAACTGCCGATAAACTTACTGAGACCTACAAGAAATCTAATGAGACCCTCGAGGTTGTGATAAAGGACCAACTAGAAATTAAGCATACACTGACTGAAATAAAGAATATTATACAGACTCCCAACAGCAGACTAGAGGATCACAAGAATCAAGTCAACGATTTGAAATATGAAGAAGCAAAAAACACCCAACCAGAAAAGCAAAATGAAAAAAGAATCCAAAAATACGAAGATAGTGTAAGGAGCCTCTGGGACAACTTCAAGCGTACCAACATCCGAATTATAGGGGTGCCAGAAGAAGAGAGAGAGAGCAAGATATTGAAAACCTATTTGAAGAAATAATGACAGAAAACTTCCCCTACCTGGTGAAAGAAATAGACTTACAAGTCCAGGAAGTGCAGAGAACCCCAAACAAATGGAATCCAAAGAGAACCACACCAAGACACATCATAATTAAAATGCCAAGAGCAAAAGACAAAGAGAGAATCTTAAAAGCAGCAAGAGAAAGAAAGTCAGTTACCTACAAGGGAGTACCCATACGACTGTCAGCTGATTTCTCAACAGAAACTTTGCAGGCCAGAAGGGAGTGGCAAGAAATATTCAAAGTGATGAAGGCCAAGAACCTACAACCAAGATTACTTTATCCAGCAAAGCTATCATTCAGAATTGAAGGTCAGATAAAGATCTTCACAGATAAGAAAAGTTAAAGGAGTTCATCGCCACCAAACCAGTATTATATGAAATGCTGAAAGGTATCCTTTAAGAAGAGGAAGAAGAAGAAAAGGGTAAAGATACAAATTATGAACAACAAATACATATCTATCAACAAGTGAATCTGAAAATCAAGTGAATAATCTGATGAACAGAATGAACTGGTGATTATAATAGGATCAGGGGCATAGAAAGGGAGTGGACTGACTATTCTTGGGGGAAAGGGGTGTGGGGGATGCAGGAAGAGACTGGACAAAAATCGTGCACCTATGGATGAGGACAGTGGGTGGGGAGTGAGGGAGGAGGGTGGGGTGGGAACTGGGTGGAGGGGAGTTATGGGGGGAAAAAAGAGGAACAAATGTAATAATCTGAACAATAAAGATTTAACTAATCAAAAAAACCCAATAAAATATATTTTAAAAAAAGATATTGATCTTCTTATAGTTTTTGTTGACTCTACAAATGGTAAATGCTTGTAGTAAGAACATGTGAAATACAGGTTTAATACATACAAATAAAGACACTTGTTTTTTATATTCAGATGTAACCACTTTTAATATTTTCATACTCATATTTCCAGACAGCTTTCATTCCTATGTATCTTTAGATTATATGTATATAGTTTCACAAAATTGCATAGATTGTATAAGTTTTTTTGATTCAATAATAAGTTGAAAATACCTTCTCCATGTCACAACAAGGAATTATCACTTTTATGAAAGTGTAGAGTTGTGTGAACTTATTGTATCATAATATGTAACCAGGCCCCTAGTAGGGACATGCTTATGGTCTTGATGGATCAAGGGTATGTGAATATTAATATCAAACTATTTTTAGGAAACTTGTATTAATTTATATTCTGTGTTCATATTCCTTAGCAATACAATATGATTTCTGCAATGAAAGCTATTGGGGCAGTGAGATTTATTTTTTAGAATTTGAGTTCTATGTAGTCTTGGTTCCTGTTCTGTATATTAGTTGATACTAGAAAGCCCAGCACATACACATATTCTTTTCTGATTTTCATCTCCTGGTGACTAAATACTTAGACTATTCCTTTGAGATTGACTGATTTACATCAGCATATCCATGTAAGCTCACTTCTTAACTAGAAATCTAACTTGTTTTTCATTAGACCTGATTTCTTTTTGGGGTAACACATAATGAAAATTGTTTCTATGCATATTTCTGGTATTTCATAAAGAAGAGTTGATGGGGTTAATCATCTATTTCTTTGTCATCTCAGGGTAAAATCAATTGTATAATGATGAGGCTCCTGTTAGAGAATTACTATTGTGGAGAGGTAACGTTTGACCTCCCTGAACCAAGGTAAAGTTCTTGGTCACTCACTATGTGCTTGATCCAAAAAAGTAATAAAAGCTAAAGACATAAAGTAAATCATTATAACTTATTGACTATACTGTCCTTTGACACATAAATATTATGTAAATCAGAACTGGAAAACTGACATTTCTTCTTTGACTATTCAGTAGGGTGTCTGATAAAACCAAGTGTCTTTGTAACCAGATGTCCTCTCTTTCTAAATTTGATTGAAATTATATCTGAAGTAGTAGTGGCCAGGGCATTTAGGGTTTAGTACCTCTTCTCCAAGGCTATGATATAGCCCGATACTTGAAGTTCATTCCACAATTGCCTTTTTGTTGTTCAGAATTAGTTTGCAGAAGGGAGTGGTTTTTTGTGTGTATGTTGTTTTTTTTTAAATTCGATATAAAGAGAGAATAGATCATCTCAAAATAAAATGTGTTTAACCCTAGATCAGATAAGCATCATGTCAGGTTTTTTTTTTATATTATTGTTTTTCACATTAAGCTCCCACACTGGCCTAGACCTTGTTCCCAGGGAAGTAAGTGAAGCCATTTGCCAAGTTGTCAAAACCTCTCATCCTGTGGTCAGCAGGGGAAATTTTGAGTCCTAAGCAGCTGCTATGCAGACCATGGGTTCCATGTCTGTGGCCTACTGCAGACAGGCTTCTGATTAGAAACAGAAAGCCAAGTACCTTTCTGCTTCCCGAACAGAGGGAAGAAATGAACCTAAATTTGGACCTTAGCTGTCACTGAATGCTCATTTTACCAGTGGAGAAATTAATCCTAAAATGTGAAGCAATTTTGGGTAAATTCCTTTCATAAAAATAATTCAACTATCTATACAATGAACCCTTCTTATCTTACCAAATTGTAGAATGATTTTAAGGGAGGGATAATAAAGATAACCTGGAATGATAATGTTGGTGTTTCTTAGAAACACATTTCTAATAAAAAAGGGAAATGAAATCAAAGCCTTTGCTTTTAGAAATAATTGAATGGAATGTTACCTTTTGATAAAAAGCTACTAAAATGATTTATCTCTGAGAGAAAAACAACCAGCATTAAAGTAGTGAGTTTATTTGCATTTTAGCAAGAATCTTGTCCAGGTTTTCATTAAATTTATGGTTACTGTGAGTTGAGAGTTCATGTCTTAATTTAAAAGTCTTGAAATACCTTGTACCCTTAATATTTACTTAAATTAAATTGAGAAATATTCATATCTGAAATATACCTTAACGTAGAGTGAATCACAAAGATCTTTATTCCAAGCCTGGGACCTGATTCTCTTATAGA
>NW_005876986.1:0-9194 GCF_000147115.1 Myotis lucifugus | reverse complement strand
TTCTCCTGTAGTCACATCCTAACAATGACGGGGGATGAGATGACGGGAAAGGGGGCCCTTTCTACCTTGCTCTGCATTTGAAGCATTTTCAATTGAGTCGTAGTGGGGCATGGTTGACTGGCATGTGAAAATGGGTGAGGCCTATGATTGATGTGTGAGGATGTGTCATCAAAGAGAGAATATTGTGGGCCCAGCCGGCATGGCTCAGTGGTTGAGAGTTTACCTCTGAACCAGGAGGAGGTCATGGCTGGATTCCTGGTCAGGGCACATGCCTGGGTTGTGGGCTCCATCCCCAGTGTGGGGAGTGCAGGAGGCAGCCAATCAATGATTCTCTCTCATCATTGATGTTTCTGCCTCTCTCCCTCTACCTTCCTCTCTGAAATCAATAAAAATATATTTTTAAACATGATAGAGAGCATTGTGGGCTCCTGAGGATACATAGAGTGTGCACTCCACACCATAGGTTCTTGGCGAACTAACCTTGGATGGATAGTTCACTTAAATTTATATTGTACCAACTTTGGGTAGAGCAACACACATGTAATGTACATGTGATATGTATGTGTACAGTCACGTATTGAATAACTTTTTAGTCAACTGCAAACCACATATACAACAGTGGTCTCTTGAGTTCATAATGGAGCTGAGACATTCCTATCATCTAGTGACGTAGCCATCAGAATGTCCTAGCTCAATGCATGACTCCCATGTTGGCTGTGATGTTGGTGTAGACAGGCCCAGGGCGCCACTAGTTGTATGAAAGTCCAGCACCTACTATTAGGTACAGTCCACAAGACTTGATCGCGGTTATCAATGATCATGTTATGGATTTAGGCATTTACTACACTGTACTTTTTATCATTGTTTTAGGGTATTCTACCTAAAATCACAACCTGCAGTGTTATGCCAGCGGCAGCCTCATATATCTTGTGCGTACTGAATCCCTGGATGGTATCGATTTCTCTTGTGCTGGATTTAATCTTGTGTCTTGGACAATAACATGCTCTACAGGCATGTGGCTCAGGAACAGTATACTTTACCTTAAAGCCTTGGTGTGTAGCGGGTTAGAGCATGTTGGTGTGTGTAACTGCACCCTGTGATGGTCACACAACGACAAAATCGCTTAAATACGTGCTCCGTGGATTGTCTATCTGGGCTAAGCGGGCATGGCTGTATACATAATGTATATAGAACAGATCTGTCTTCTAGATGAAATCTAGAATGCAGCCCTAGCCGGTGTGGCTCAGTGGATCGAACGTTGGCCTGCGGATTGAAGGGTCCTGGGTTCAATTCTGGTCAAGGGCACATGCCGGGGTTGTGGGCTCTATCCCCAGTAGGGGGTGTGCAGTAGGCAGTCGATCAATGAGTCTCTCTCATTATGGATGTTTCTATCTCTCTCCCTCACCCTTCCTTTTTGAAACCAATAAAAATATATTTTAAAAAATAGACAGAATGCATGTGTAATGTATGTGCCACGTATATAGCAGTGCCACCCTGACAGTTCCCAATTTCCTCTTCGTCATTTGTATTCTCATACCCGTTTCTGAGCAGGACAAGGAAACAGACTGAGGCACAGCGTGTGGGTCATTTAGCACAGGAGGGACATGAGTCCTGGGGGCCATGGAAGAAATTCGAGACTTGCTACATGACAACAGTGCTTATGCCCTTGAGATGGATGTTGTGTACACGATGCATGTTTATTTCTTTGGCGTCCTGAGTAAAACACAAATCTAATTCAAGTGCTTCATATAGCATTTCTTGAATGGCCGGGGATGCCTGCAGCTGAGATCTGAATGCGTGCTCCATCTCAGGCCTTATGAAGTCAGTCAGGGCTGGGCAAGAACAGAAGCAGCCTATGAAACCGGGCTCGCTGAGGAGGTGTTCACACAGATAATTATGGGCGGCTTTCTCCCCAGGATAGTGACAGTGCGGTTCGCGTTAGGATGAAGGCCTTGCGAAATTTCCATTTTAAGTCCGGTCAGCGATCTTGCACTATTTGTGAATAGGCTAATCAGTGTTTGCTTGAAATTTTATTAGGGATGGATCCAAGCAGTCAATCTATTTGGAACCTAATATTTAGAAGACTTGGTCTCTTCAAAGTTCCTCTATAATTGAACTAATATGACTAAAGACTGAATAGAACTGTTTTTATGTGGAAGACATTCTGTAGTATGAAGAATTGTTGTATTAAAAATCCAAGGACCCCTGGCTGGTGTGGCTCACCTGGTTGGGTGCCATTCCATGCACCAGGAGGTTGCCAGTTCGATTCCATTCAAGGGCATGTACCTGGGTTGTGGGCTCAATCCTTGGTAGGGGGAGTGCAGGAGGCAGCTGATCCATGTTGTGCTCTCCCATTGATGTTTCTCTCTCTCTCTCTCTCTCTCTCTCTCTCTCTCTCTCTCTCTCTAAATGAATAAACTATCCTTTAAAAAACATCCAATGAGACTGAGCTCCAGTTGTCCACAGTGCATCATGTTTTCTGTTTTAATATTTCTAAGATTCATGAACCCAAAGAGGTTTAGAATGTTCCCCTGAAGGTAGAGATTGGTAATTGTCAGGTTCTAAATGCCTTCAGACAGTTTAGAACAAACCTTTCTCATGCTTCATCATGACTTAGTCATTTTAAAGTTTGGAACACAATGCACTTGTTGTGGATAAATTATCACCACAGAGGATAAATTACTGTTAATGGACAGTTCCCAGCTGTAGTCATGTAGAAGTGGGCCATTTATTTAATTAACACCATTTTCGTTTTCCAAGATCTGCTCAGTTGCTTCAACTCCATTAATTTAAAATAGATCTTTCATATTTTATAGGTGGCATTTAGAATAATGCAAGCAAGCCACCTAATGCTTTGTAGTAAGCGAAAACATAAAGAGATTTGAACAAAAAATACGATGCAATCAATTAATGGCTTAAGAGGTATTTATGAAATGGAGGCATGCTTAGATAGCTTCTGGAGTATGTGTAATTTTAGATATTGGAAAATTAAATTGGGGGCATAAAGTTGGAGGAATAGGTTTTGGTTTGGTAGATGACACATTTATATAATTTACCAATTTTATGACCCTTGTTAACTTACATCTTATTTTGAAAAGTAGCTATTTAATGTAAAATACTTATTCCAAGTTTTTAAAGTTCAGGTCAGTAAAGAATGAAGTGTACTTTTTACTGTTTAATTATACAGTGGAATCAACCATGCATGTGCAAAATCTATAAAAAAGATTTCAGCATTTATCGTGTGAGAGAGGATCCAGACAAGCTGTGTTTCTTAGCACTATTATATTAAAGAAAATCACAAGTAAGGCCACAAAAACTTGCCTACGCTGAAGTAGGTAAGGGTACAAAACAAAGACATATATGTAATATATAAAACAGAAAAAGGCTTGTTTAATAGTTATTATTTTTAATAGTTCCCAATAATTCAATTGTAGTATTTTATATAAAAGTATCTATGACTCAATCTCCTTTCGACTGGTTCTCATAAATAAAACTGAAATAGAGCTTTTCAGAGGACCTAAGAGTTTGATTTTAAAGTTGGATTCCATTTAATCGCGCTCACGTGTCCACTTTCTGAATAGAGCGATGGGTTAGGGATCGCTCTTCTGCGAATAAGGCACCTTTCACTTGTCAGAATCCCTCTAACACAAAACAAATCTAAGTAAGGGTAGGTTCGAGTGTCGTAGTTCCATTTTCTACATAAGGTATGTGGCACTGATTAAAAAATATGGTTTTATCGATTTTCAGAGGGAGGAAGGGAGAGGGAGAAAGAGGACAGTAAGATTTTCCCACAACATTGTCTTGAATTGATCAGATTTATTTGGATCATTTTTTTTTATATACAAATAGAAGCATTGCGGAAAAACAAAAAAAAATCCAGTCTGTCAAGCATGGCTGATCTTTAGGGGACAGTGGCTGCCAGCCAGTCCCCAAATCTTTGACCTTTGACTCTTCACGTGCTGGGAATCTTAATGGGGCCAGTCTTTGGCACTGTGCTATCGAATGCCCTCCACACTCCAGCAATCATGCCCACGGTTTCAAGAGAAAAATCCTCCCCCACCATGTACGCATTCCTTGGATTCCGAGTTGCATTGCTTCCGATTTTCACAGTATGCACATTTGGGCAAGAAATGGACGTTGTACACAAAGCCACGGAACGGTGAATGTAAGAAATAAAGGCCTCCCTGTGTCTGGCTCCCCAGCCCTGGACTTTGCACAGAATTGGAGTGATGAATTGTTATTTCCCGGGCACGCGTAGGCCATCTTGTAAGTCACTGTGTGAACAGGGATCAAAGCGGATTAGCACAGTTCAGCCTCATTTCCCTCCCTGTGGGGAGACTTGTAGACGCCCGCATATTGCAAATAACCAGGTATGCACCCTGGGACCAGACGTGTGGTTCACTAGTAACAGCAGATAGCCTGCTACCTCAGCTCTGGCAGAACGGAAATACCCGCCTTCTCCCGGGAATCAGGGTGAGGGGTAAGCTGGCCAAGTACCAAGATGGAGTGATGGCATCGTAGTTTCTTTAAAAAATTCATTCTAAACCCAGGTTTGCTCGTTTAACTCATTGGACTTGAACATGCCTTTCCCTCCCATGTCTTGTTTAAGAGTCACGAGGGGTTTCCTTTGGAAACAACAGAGCAGGTGCCTCAGCCCATCACTCACGCTGTGACAACGCCCTGATGGCTGGAGCAGATTCTGAAAGTCACACAGGGAGCTGCTCAGGGAAGCCATTCGTAGGTTTGATGCTCAGCAGGGCCCGGGTAAGGGACGCGTGGAGGTCTTGCCCAAGACCCACCCCAGCTCACGCTCAGACACGGGGTGGTGGCAGCATTTACGTAATTGGATAAACAGAAGGAATTCTTTTTTTGTCTTAAATCCGGTAAATTTTTTCTTAATGAGGAGCAGCGTAGAGTGTGTCTAATTTTGCAGTGTTAAGTCTGAAAAGAATGATTTTCTTGAGGGACAACTATGTGAAATGTGTCAATGAACGTTTTCTACACATGTGCTAAGTCTTTGAACAGAAGAAGGCATAGTATTCTAAAACGTGTGTGTTCCTATTCCTATTCTTTAGTAATAGTAATAGTTGACCAGTCTTTAGTTCAGTTCTAGGGAACAACCACTGTTAATTAAATGCTCATTTTTCGTTGTTATTGTCTGAGTAGTATGTTAGAAATTTTAGGCTATTTACTCAGTCTTCAGAAATCATCCTTGTGTTACTTGACTTTCTGTTATGATTTAGAAAACTCATTTTTGAAAACACATTTTCAATATATGATATACCAGTGCTCAGAGTTGCATCAGAATTTGTGCACATGTAGACTGTGTCCTATATTTCATCCAGTGGCTTTTATTTGTTTGTTTTTCCACCCATCCCTCCCCCCCCTGCTCTCTGGCAACCATCATTTTGGTCTCTGCATCTATGGGTCTGCTTCTGTCTTATGTTGTTTATTAGCTTGTTTTGTTGGTTTTTTAGTTTTCACAAGTAAGTGAAATCATGTAGTATTTGTCTTTCTGTGTCTGATTTATTTCACTTAGCATCATCAAGTAGCTTGGAGAAAAGTAGTATCTTGTTAGCAGACAAGTTTATTGCTCTTTTTTTGTTTGTTTGTTTCATAAGCCCTGAGTCTATTTTAACAGTTTTATGGTGATTGTGCCTTGGAGAGTCAAGCTCCAAGATAAATGATTCTTTCATTATTTACAGAAAGCAAGCCTTTTGTTCTACTGTGAACACTATTAAATACTGTAGCTCAGATAGCAAGACAACTCATGAAGAGTATCTAGTTTGTAATGGAAAGATACAGTGGAACAACCTACAAATTGTCCCACTTAGGGCTTTAAAAATCCACCCCCCTCAATTTTAATGTTAGTAGCTGTCTAAACTATTTTTCCTTGGCTATATGTTGTTTCTACTTATTTTACTGAAAACTTATGTTTTACAAGAGAAAAGGCAATTGGATGTTGGTTCTCCCAATAGCAGTGTAAGAAGGAGAAGCAATATCCCATTGGTTACCAAATTTGCACACAAAGGAAGTTGTCTGGACCAGAATAAGCTTGTCAAATACTCAATGGGGGTAAATAACAGAAAACACTGGGGGGGGACCCACTTAATGCTGTAATACTCAAACGCGATAGTTTCCCTTAGTGCTGTTGTTCTTGAAAAGTGTTGATGTTCGATGACAAAGGCAATTTGGAAATAGTAGAGTCAAGAAACAGTGTTATGGTCATGGATCAGAAGGCTCAAACTCTTGGGACTGTACCGATGTCAGTTTTCCTGGCTTTAGTATGGCACTGGAGTTATGCCCAATATTAACTTTGGGGGGAGGCTGGGGGAAGGGGGCACAGGAAGTGCCCACACATTTCTTTGTGCTTCCTGTGAATTTAAAATTATCTCTAAATAAAACATTTTTTAAAGAAGCAAGCAGTAAACAAAATAAATGCATCCTGGGTGAGTAAAGATTTCACATTTCCTCCACTAGGCACGGGAAATTATTAGCTATAATTACTGAGTCTTATCAATATTTCAGCCAGTTTTCTGCGGGACCACAATCAGATGCTTCTCCCTCACTCCCTCACTCACATCTTCCTTCTTTTAGTCATCAATTATTTAGTGTTCCAAACACTTTGAAAGATACTGGGTAAACAGCTAGAAGAAAACATGAATATCATATATCAAATCTTCAATCTGACTTTGAGTTCTACAGAGTGACTCATCAATTTAAGATCATTTTCACCAGCTCTAATTAGCAATCAAAACTGTCCCTCAGTAACTTATTTTTTTAAAAAAAGATAATTATGCAATTATGTAGGGCTGGACTATAATCAAATAAGAAGAACTGTTTCTGCCCTTTCCCACCACAAAAAGTATAGTTGGTTTAAGATGTAAGTAAGCCATTAAATGATTAAACACACACACACACACACACACACACACACACACACACACAATATGTTTAGGTATAGTCTGTACGTCCATAGAAATTTAAGTGTATCTCTCATAATTCTTTCCTTTTTGTTGTGTCTTGTTGGTTTTATTCTTAAAACTTAAAATTAGTCATAAGTGTCATTTTTTAAATGAAGATTTTTAAGGTCATTCTTTAAGTTAAATGCAATGGACCAAATCACTATGAAGAATAAGCTACCTCTTTTATTATTTTTTAAAATATATTTTGATTGGTTTCAGAGAGGAAGGTAGAGGAAGAGAGAGCTGGAAACATCCATGAGATGAGAGAGAATCATTGATCGGCTGCCTCCTGCACGCCCCACACTAGGGATTGAGCCTGCAACCCAGGCATATGCTCTAACCAGGAATCGAACCATTGAACCGTGACCTCCTGGTTCATAGGTCAGCACTCAACCACTGAGCCACACTGGCTGGGCAGTTTTCTACCTCTTGCATTAGGTAAGATTTGGTCAGGTATCCTTTGCATACCTTGTGGAAAATAAACACCAATACTCAATTTTTTCACAGTTTTGAAAAGACCAAGCCTGCTCTGGTAGCTCAGATATACAGTCCCTGGACATTTCCCCTCCTGTTCACCTGTGTTCTTTTATCTTATCCTGGCATCACCTGCACCAGGCCCACCAGAGCCTCCTTTCATTTATATCCCCATTTGGGTATATGGACTAGAATTTACTCTTAAAGTTTTCTGAGAAGCATTATTTTTATCTCGCATTTTCAAATACCTTGTAACAGAACAAAGTGCTAAATCTATTTTTGTCCCTCCTATACTTTCCTCACAGCAGGTCCTCATATTAAGTTAATGCCTGTCGGAGGCATTCATTGGCCACATTTAGCTGTGGTAATGATATGCAATTTCCTTCCTATCTCTAAGGAAGTGTCCTTGAGGTAGCCATTGGCCAGTTGGCACTAAGCATGATGGAACTGTAACAGCAGTTCACTTGTTCACGCTGAAACTGCAGGTAAGCTCCCATGTTGCTTTGCCCAGTCTCCCTCCCACCCGAGTCCACCTTTTTATTTTATCTTATTTTTTAAATATATCTTATTGATTTTTTACAGAGAGGAAGGGAGAGGGATAGAGAGTTAGAAACATCGATGAGAGAGAAACATCGATTAGCTGCCTCCTGCACACCCCCCACTGGGGATGTGCCCGCAACCAAGGTACATGCCCTTGACCAGAATCGAACCTGGGAACCCCCCAGTCCACAGGCCAACGCTCTATCCACCGAGTCAAACCAGCTAGGGCCCTAATCCACCTTTTTATGGCTGCACATCTGGCCTTGAAAGCGCGTCATAGGACACTGCTTTTCTTCCCCATCCCACGTGGCTTCTTGTACACCGTTGGCTTCCTCCATTCATAAAACTTGCTTTGGTCATGTCATTCTCATTGAAACAACTTTCGCTGTGTTCTCTGTGGTCCATAGGACGCAGTCTAAACTCTGCAACTTACCATCCAAAGACCACTTCCCATACCAAATGGCCTCTGAAACCACTCAAAGTGCTCTACTCCGCCAACTCCCTCCTTTGCGATGTTCATTTCCCTGAATGGAAGCTCATTTCTGTTAGGGTCCCTGAAGGAGGAACACAGGAGGCCAAAGTGGTGAGGGGTTATGAATGCATTAGGTCATCTGGAAACCCAGATGGGCTGAGCCCCCAAATGGCACCAGCCCCCAGGGACGGGGAGTCAGAGATTTTGAAGGACTCTAGGTGGGCTTTTTCTGGGTGGAGAATTCTCTGGGTGGGTCCGGAGGGGAAGGATAATGGTCTTAGCAAAGTGGAATGTGGTCTCAGCGAAAGGGAATGTCGGCTGTAAAGTGGCCTGCAGGTCAGTTTCCAGGGTCGGGGTTGTTGTTTCAATTATTTGATCAGACTGAGCAATCTCCACCATTTGACCCGGATGAGATGTGACCTAGAGAGAGGGGCCCACTCCTCTGCACTGAGGGATCTTTAGTGGCTCTTGACCACAATTCTCTTTTCCTTCAATGCCTGTGTATTTCTGCTTTACTTGGCTCAGTAAACGTTCACTGAGATCTTAATGAGGGGGAGGGGTAAACTTTTACAATTTATTGGCATACAGTGATAAAATGTGATGCGCATTGGAGGAAACAGGCCTCTGAGATCCATCTCCAGCCTCGTCAACTTTTAATGGAAACGCAACAGAATGTAGGGGGGAGGGAAGAGGATGTAAGAACACAGAACTGTGGACGTGGCCAGCGTCAAGGTGGACACCCC
>NW_005876985.1:0-9194 GCF_000147115.1 Myotis lucifugus | reverse complement strand
CCAGCATGAAGTAGAAGGGGAGAGAGGTTGGTTATTGCTATGAAAGGAATGTGAACGTTGGCAACTCCGAAGAATTATGTTGTACCTGCTCTAAATAAGAAAACATCTATTCCAGCAGCTGTGCTCCGTGGCCAAGCATGGTCTCCTGAAGGTGCTGTCACTTGGTATAACCGCTTTAGCGAGGGAGCGAAGTCAGTCCCAATACTGGACCTAGCAGGGTCTAGCCCCGTGGTCGGCAAACTGCGGCTCGCGAGCCACATGCGGCTCTTTGGCCCCTGAGTGTGGCTCTTCCTAAGCCTTAGGAGTACCCTAATTAAGTTAATAACAATGTACCTACCTATACAGTTTAAGTTTAAAAAATGTGGCTCTCAAAAGAAATTTCAATCGTTGTACTGTTGATATTTGGCTCTGTTGACTAATGAGTTTTCCGACCACTGGTCTAGCCTGAGAAAATAAAATGCCTGATGCCAGAGCCTACGTGTGTGCCCTGGGAAAGTGACACACTGGGAACCAAACCCGCGCCCTGCGGTAGAGAACCGGTTAGGTAAATGGTGGACCACTCACCGAGGGGCATATAAACCATCACAGAGAATGTGGTAACAAGGACAAGGTAGAAAAAACACAACCTTAAGTGAAAAACAGAAGATGGCATGGGTACTATGCTTTAACTCTGTAAAAATATGAATACGTATTAGCAGGAAACATGCAAAAATGAAAAAAACAACAACATGCTAGGTTGGGGTTACGGGTGATTCCTTTCAAGTCATTATGTAATACTCATGTTATCTTGATAAGTAGCAAGAAAGACACGTTTGAAAAAGCTTTTATTTTCAGTAGAAATGCAACTAAGAATTTCCTCTCTGGGAAAAGCATCTGTGCTCATTGAAGCTCTAGGATAACAAGCTTCCTGGTTCTGGAGACCTGGTTCTAGCGACGAAGGGCCAGGACCGCAGCCCCATGTCCCAGTGTGACCAGAGCCAGCTGGTCTCCAAACTCTGCGTCCATCATGAGGCGAGAGCACCTGTCAGCCGGCCTCCTCGGGGGTCTGAGGCTCCTGCACACCCCTGCGGCCGCCGCCTGGTGGCTCCTGCCCGCCTCACCTCTCCTGGCCAGGCCCCTCTCCCTGCTGGGTACCTACCAGCCTCGTTTTGATTGGAGGGTGCATGCAAACTCCAGTGGTCTCTTCCTTCATGGGGAGAGAGAGTGGAGGAGAGCAGCGAGAGTGGGCACAGTGGGGGGCGCTGGCGGGCTCTGCCTGCTCACAAGGAGAGGAGAGAAGGGGAGGAGGAGGTGGTGAGAGATGGGGAGGAGGAAGAGGAGATAAGGGAGGGGGAAGGAGAGAAAGATAGCACAGTGCAAGACGGATCTGTCAACTCCTGCTCTCAAGCCAGCCTCACCCCCGCAGCCTACTTCCAGCCTCTGGCCAACTGGAGGCTAGTCCCTCCCGCCGCCCTCCTCTCTCCACCTTCTCTCCTCCTCTCTGGTCCGCATCTGTCTCCTCCACCATCTGAGCAGAACTCCGCCTCAAAACCCCAACCCGGTGGGGGTGGGTAGAGGCCATCTCCTGTGCCAACTGCACAGGACTGGCAGTGTCTTCCTGGCACGCTGTTGAGGATTCTGAAGCATTGACCAGGCCAAGCCAGAAAGCTGTGAGTGAGTGATGTCGGCGTGGGGGCACTATGAGGGGTGGCCACACACATGGGAGCGACCACCTTCCATGCCTGGTGGCCTCCTCCACTCTGCTAAACAAGGGTCCACCTTATGGCGAACCGGTGAGCAGATGCCCAGCAGAGCGCTCCAGGAAAGAGATACGTCGGCGGCAAGGAGGGACGCAGTTTAGGGCTGAACCTGTCATCTCTATCTGTGCAGAAAACATACTGGCCTTCCCCTCCCACACCCACGGGCCCAGGCCTTGGCAGCTTGTATGGGCACTGGGGTACCCTGCTGCTTAGCTGGAAGATGCCAAGCATTGTGAGAAAATGCCACGTCACTTGGGATACCAGGTTCCCCGCCCCAGCCCTAAATTGTGCCATGCACCCGGCAGAGGTCCAGCAGCGTGTACTGGTGAAAATGAGGATGGTGAAGAGAGAATGCTCTGATGTCAGGGGCGGGGACCGCTGACGGGGTTCGCTTGGGTTTCAGGGAGGGACCATTCGCTCCAGAGAATAAACACGGGCATCTTGTCACTCTGGAGAGTCTCCTTACGTAGTTGGTCTGATCCTGCCATAATGAATACAGTACAGCCGCTGGGTAAGCCTCATTGAAAGCTGGTCAAGAAAACTGCAGGCCTCTTTCCTGTCTCCACACGGATCTAACTTCGTCCTCTACCACGTGCAGCCCAGGACGGTTTCCGGGGGCTTTTACAACCATTATCTCACAGTGGCCTTCGTGGCAGCCATGTTGTACTCTTCAAATCTGGGATGTGCAGAAATGGCATTTGCAAAGTCTAAATCCATGGGTCTAGACCCCTTCCTGATGGTTCTGAAGCTATTCTTCAGAAACAAGTGAGTCCATATGAGTCACCTGCAGTTAAGTTTAACCCCCTACCCCCACCCCACCCCCTGGCCCACTGTTCTCTCTGGTCCTCAGGATAAGTCCGTCCGACAGTATCCATGGCCTGCATGAAGCTGGCTCCCGTCTGCCCTCAGGCTCGGTCCCCACCCCTGTCCCAGGCATCAAAGCCCCAGCCAGCACCACTACGCCAGGGACTCCAGGCCGCAGGGCCCTTGCCTTTACAGGTACCAGCAGGCTCAATGTGTGCTGTTTGAAGAAAATAACAATTGGCCTAAATGACCAAGAATCATGGACGCCCTGCCTAGGAGCCAACGTGGGTACAGCCCGCCAGTGTTTGAATTGAAGGTTATCATTGTGACTTAAGGCTTTGCCCAGCATTGGACTTTCTTATGCTCAAGAAATGTTGATCCCAAAAGCACTTCTGACCTTTCTAAACAGGCATCTGAGCAGACAAAAGAACATTCCTGCGGCTCCCGCACGCTTGACTCTAGGAACTGAGCAGGAAGTGAGATAACATGTAACAGGACACTCTTCTGAAAGACCGTTCTATTTTCTCGGCCTGGTATTTCCTTTGCTCCTTGGGTCTTGCCCACATTCGGGCAGCTAGATTCTACTTGGCTTCTGCGTTTCAAAATTCGACTCTTTGGGGAAGATTTCAGCCTGGACAAATGACGATGCAAATGCATGAGGCTTCATCATCCAGATAAGGAAAGAGATTGCCCATCTGAGGACAAAGGAGAAAGCCAGAAGGGAAGGGAGGAGGGCTGGACATTAGGGAGCATTGAGCAAAGGGGCCTGTGCCCCCATCTGTGGGCTGAGGCTGGGGAACGGAGATTAAAGCCAGAGAGGACCCGTGTCCCTCTGCTCAGGGAGAGCCAGGAGGTGGCAGGTCTCAGAGTAGCGGGGCTGTGTGGTGTGTCCAGCAGATCAGGATGCACACCCCAGCAGGACAGTGATTGATGTTCCACTCTCTGCCTGCGGGAAGCAGAGGGCCCCGATGTATGGGCAAGCGATGACATCACAAACTAGATGACGCCCTCCCTCTCTCCATGCCCTGGAAAACATAGGGGGACTGAAGAGGTACCCCGATTTGAGTTGGGGTGAAGCTTTAGCCCTCATGATAGAATGAGGCTCAAAATAAAAACTAAGTTATGAGACAAATGGAAACCCAGTCATTCTGTGCCCAGCACAGCCTTCCTCTGGCTAGACCCGCCTCCTCCCTGACCAACCATCCCTGACCCGGAAGAGGCCTGGGTTGTGACCGGCTCTGCTTTGCAGTTGGGTGAGTGGTTTATGAAATAACGGGGATCAGGGAGGGACAAACCCCAAAGAGAAAGCATCCATCCTCCTCCCAACCTCCCTCATTCTCTTAACACCAGCATCCTCTGCGCACTGCTCACACTCACACCCCTGCAGAGAACAGCAGATGGAGAGTGGGTGCTGTCTTCACTCACTGCCTTCTCTCCCCTCCCACCCCACCCCACCTCTTCCATCTCAGGCAGAAACTGATCCGGTTATGAAGTCTGTGGTGCTGATTCGGGGACTGGGCAGACAACGAGCTGCAGAGGTGGTGGGACTTTGATTGCTAAATTGAGCTACACCATCAAGGAGTTGGGAATGAGAGAAGAAGAGGTTTGGGGAAAGGAGGGAAAAATGTTGCAAGAGTGAAGCTGGAAAGAATGTTTTTGTGAGGAGCTTGGGGATGAAAGTCCTCGCAGGTGGGCAGGGGGCAAGAGAGGTAAGAGGGCAGCAAAGAGATGCAAGAAGTGTTACCAGGTGGGAGTTTAACCTTGAATTTTTTTGGAGCTCCCAGTCAAAGGTTGAACCTGCTTATTATGCTTGGCTGTTTGGACTATGCTTCTTTGGAAACCACCCCACACAGACTGGTTCATGAGAGTGGACAGTTACCAGGGTTAGACCAGCTCTGATAGTGTCTTGGGAGATGAAGGCAAGATAATCTATCCCCCTCACCTCTCCAGCTCCCTGTCTGTGCAGCTCTGTGCTCTCTTCTTTCCTCTGTTCTCCAAGGACCCAGGGCCATGATGTGTCTTTAGGGGTCTCATTCGGCCCCAGACCTTAAGCCCCACCTCTCCTCTGCTGTCCTGAGTCACAGACAACATGCTTATCATGAGGGCAGAGAGGGCTGCTGCTTGCGTTGCTATGACACTGGGAGGAGCAGATGGAGGAGATGGAGGGCAGAGGACCAGACAGAGGGAGAAGCAGGCTGCCAGAGGCCCTCTTCCTCTCAGGAACCCTTAGGTACCCAAAGAGACAGGACTCTAGAGCGAAGTGAGGGCAAAGCCAATGATGCCGAGAAAAGCCCAAATGGGGTGGGCTCCCGCCAAAATACCAGCCCTCCGGCTGCCTGCTGTACGAACGTGCACTCACGCCTCAAATCCACGCAAGCAAGACAAAGGATGCTTCACCCTGAGAGCACGTATTCACCGCAAACTTCATGTGAAGTGGGCAGCCCGGTCTCGGTGCAGTACAAGGATCTCAGCCGTCCTGTGCCCGGCCAGTACAGCACCCTGGCCCCGGGTTCAGAGCTAAGAGCCCCCAGAGATGCCAGCCGGGTGTCCTGGGGAGAAGGAATGAGCTCCCTGCTGCCGGAGGGGTACAGACAGAGGCTGGACAGTCACTTGTTAGGCATTTGCATCTCATATCATGGAACCTCTGGGTCGCTGCCTGACGCTGCTTCCTTTCTAACCTCAGTCTTATAGTCAAAGAAAAGATGGGCAATTCAATCTACAAGCTGGATCCATAACATGGTCTTAATTGAATCCCATGACTCCTATCAAAGCTATGATATATTGATATATAGATATTTTATAAACTAATCCTAGTTCTCAGATATATCAGGTCTTTTTAATAAATACTCAGCATTCTGTTCATGGTGTGTCCTCTGCATAGAATGCTTGGGTCTACTTTCTCCACGTGGCAAACTCCTACTCACACTTGAAAACCCTGGTCCCGTGAAGCCTAGGAACGTGGCTTTCTCCCCTTTGCTCCCATAGGCTTTCAGACTGTACCTTAGGGCTTCTCTGGTCCTTTGGGGGATGCTGCCCTCCAGGAGGCGGGATGTCCTCAGCTTGCCACCGAGGCCCGCCAGGATGTAACGGGTGTACTCATGGGGTACTGATGGAGCACCAGGCCCCGTCACCTAACCTGCTGCCCTTTGCTCCAGGCCCTTTGGCGAACTTTCCCCGTCTGGGGAGTGCTTTAAACACAGCCCTTCTCCCAGGCTCTCCTCCCAGGTGGCAAGTTCCCTAAAGAAGACGCCGGGTGCAGCCCAGTCTGATGCGAAGAGCACCGGAGGAGGAGTCAGGACACTTGGGTTCCCGCGCCATCTCAGTCCCTGTGTGATTACCCCACGCTGGGACTCGGTTTCCCCAACTGTGTAAAGGGATGACGAAGGCTCCTGTTTCTGAGTTACCCTCCCTTGGCAATTTTTCTAACAAAAAGACCCGGAATAACTTGGTTCCATTCACTTGCACACGGGGAATAACTCGGAAGGTTCCTAGAACCATCTGATCTCAGCAGTTTATTCAAAGCTGCCGACTCGAAGCCCTGAGATGGTACCCATCTCCAGGGGAGAGGTAAAACTGTATAAACTACAGGGGATGGCCTTGGGCCAGCTGAGGCAGGACTGGTGATCATTCCTAAAGCCTGGACAGCATCGTGCCCCATTTGAAAACCTTCCAGAAAGGTGTTTATCCACCAAATCCTCCTCCAGCGAGCCACACCCAAATGACTCCCCCTTCTGGCTTCTCCTTGTGCATCTTGTACCTGGCTCCCCTGTCCACCTTGGCCCTTTATCAACCTGCCTCCCCTCCAACCTCTGGCTGCCCTGTCCACTCCGAGCCTCCACATGGCGGGGAGCACAGTGAGCTCTCAGGAGACGGTTTTAATTTGCCTCACATTTTGACTCACTTTCCAAATTTGTGGACCGTGACTGATGCTCAAGTAAACCCGGATATTACAGCGAGTCCAAGATACATCCAAGTTTGCCTGTGTTTTCCAATAATATCAGTAGTAATATCTTACATGTACTTATGGTGCTTTGCATTCTTGAAAATTTCTCTCTCCCTCCCTCTCTCTCTCTCCATCCTTCTAACACTCGTAGGGCAGACAGGGCAAACGATGACATTCTTATTTGACAGATGAGGCAGCGGCTAGCTAGCCAATGGCAAGGCTCTTAAGGAGGGAGCAGAGATTGGAGCCAGGCCCAGCCTACAGGACCCCTGTTCCGCGCTCTCCTGCCTGCAGAGTCCCAGGAGGGCCCCCTCCCGAAGGGGAGACCTGTATGTAGCGGATGGAGGATGGCAGGGAGGCACGAGGGGCCTGGAAAGCCAGGCGAGGACGTGAGCAGGTGCTTCAGACCAGCGCATGTTGTTTAAGCGACAGGGAGATGCCCCATGGGTGGGCATGCGGGGCGCAGCCCAGGAAGCCAGGAAGCCAAGCCCCAAGCACCACGGAGCCCCAATGCTGGGGGAGCAGCAGGCAGGTGGGGGTGGGACCAGCGCCATCTTCAGAGGAGAGGGAGCATGGCCCTCCCTCGAAGACTCTGGGCGGACCGTGGCGCCTGCACCCTCAACGAAAGCTGACCCCCAGGCCTCCAGGCTGAGAGCGGCACCAGAAAGAGCCTTCCCCACAGCGATGCCCACCTCTGTCCATCTGTCCCCCTGCCCAGGTGTCTCTACAGCCTGTGGCTTTTCTGGTTCTAGCGAAAGGGGAGGTTTACCAGAGGAGTGGCTTCTGTGAAATCCATCAGGAGGTCGCCGGGCTCCAAGGTAAAGGCACCTCCTCGGTCAGAGGGGCTCTACGGAGGCGACAGAAACATCTCGGTTAGTGACAGTGCGGGACTGACAGCGGAGTTTCACCGGCAACGCAGAGGTCCCTGCCTCTCTCCTCCCCGTCTCATACCGACCTCGTGATCAAGCCAACCCCCACCCCAACTCTCGCTCGACAGTGAACAAAATGTTAGGACCAAACCCTGATTTCTTCCTGAAACCTTGATGAGTAGAAGCAGGTGCAGGCTGGAGAACTGCCTTTGATTTTGAAGCTGCAATGTTTCTGAAAGGCTCTGAGTGCTCTTTGACTGGCATTGGGGGCGGGGCGGGGGGCGGGCTGTATACAGACAGAGCAAAGACCCCATCCTGGATCCAGCGGGCCATGGCCTCAGGAGCTGAATTCATCTGCACCATAATGAGGAAGATCCTTACAGTGTGAGAGGGGTAGCTCTGACCATCATGTTCATTTCTGGAAAAAACCTTTTTTTCCTCTTGTCCTGGGGTCTCAGCAGCGTGGGGGACCTTGAGGCCCTTTTGGGGGGTTTGGGGGGATAATAAGCCCCATCAACTTGGCACAAGCAGGACCCTCAGGTCAGAAACCGCCAGGAGAGGGAGCCTGTGGCCTCTGCTAGGATGTTGCCCCCATCCCCACGGAACTCCTGTCTGTTTTGCAAATGTTTTCACTTGGTTTCAACCAGTGTGTGGGATACACCATAGGCGCCTGTGCCCACCCTTCCGGCAACGCTGCACGGGGGACTCCGCACAGCAGAGGAGAACCCCAGTGCAAATGCCAGGAGGTGAGCTACAGAAAAGCAGGAGCTGTGGTCCGGGGGGTCCCTGGCTGAGGGGTCCAGCCAGGCTCCTGTGGAGGAAGGCGAAAGTACCCCAGCAAACCTGGGCAGGGACCCAGTGAGAGACTGGCGTTGGTCACACAGGATGTGGGCCCGGACCTTGGGACCTAGATGTTACCAGGAGTCGTGACCTCGATGCTGTGGAGGCCCTCGGCACCCGGTTTGCACTTCAACCTCCACTGGACCCGAAGCTAGCCCAGGAGCGGGGCAGGGTGGCCGAGATGAGTCCCATTTGGAGGAGGAAACTGAGGCTCGGAGAAACCAGGGCTGCAGAGTGACAGCTCATTTCAAGCAGCCACAGCCCGGGGCTCTGGCCTTGCCTTCAGGCCCCCACCCCGTGCACACACCGCTCCTCAGAGGGGCCCACGGGCCAAGCCCCCTCTGGCTCAGCATCTGCTTGGGGAGCAATAGGTTCGACTGTATTTGGATCAGAGGCTGAAGTGACCACAGCTAGGGGTCACTCCAAGGGAACCAAGAGAAAGGCTGTGTGAGGCCTTTGTCACGGCCCGTTCGCATTGCTGGCAACACCCTGACATTTCAAACCATCGGATAGAAAACCATTCCCCACGGGGGCACCGTTTGCACAGGCTCTCCGACATAAGGCTTACGATGGGGATACGTCTACATGTTACTCCTCCCAATTTTCTGCTGTGGGAGGAAAGCCCATTTCTTACGCTCTATCTTCCCAATGAACAGTCTGTGTAGCGATGATATTCTGAATTCAAAATTGCCTTCAAAAATCTCTTATTGAATTTCCCTTACAGTACGGTGCGCGTGGTTTTATAGTATACTGCTTGTCTCTCACAGCCTATCTGTTGGGGACAGTTATAGAAAAAAAAACACATGCTTTGGTGGTGAGGTTGTTTTACAGTGCAAAGCTTTTACAAGCATTGGTGATGCAAACGGAAATGCACACGGATGCCGCACACTTCATTTCTACCGAATCCCCAGCAAGAGTGGCTTGCTTTTCCCACGTACCTTGGCCCCTGGGGACAGCGGGCTCTTGGCTTCGGAATTCTGAGGCGAGGTGACTTTGTGG
>NW_005876984.1:0-9195 GCF_000147115.1 Myotis lucifugus | reverse complement strand
TGCCTCCTGCACACCCCACACTGGGGATCAAGCCCACAACCTGGGCATGTGCCCTGACCGGGAATCGAACTGTGACCTCCTTGTTCATAGGTCGATGCTCAACCACTGAGGCACGCCAGCTGCACTCATCATTGATGTTTCCATCTCTCTCTCCTTTTCCCTTCCTCTCTGAAATCAATAAAAATATATATTTTTTAAAACTGAGGGAGGTGAGTTGAGCCATCCCGGCATCAGAGGGAAGTGAGTTCCAGGTAGAGGGAAGAGCCAGTGCAAAGGCCCTGAGGCAGGCATGTGCCCGGCCTGGTTGGTGGGGGAACCTTAAACCTTTGCTTGTTTCTCTTCCCCTGCCAGGGCAAAGGTGTCTGGGACAAGACCCGACTGGCTCTGGAGACCGAGGTGTCTGAGCTACGGGCAGAGCTGAGTAACCTGCAGGCCTCGCGGCAGGAGGGCGAGCAGCGGAGGCGCCGCCTGGAGTCACAGCTACAGGAGGTGCAGGGCCGGGCCGGCGACGGGGAGCGGGCACGCGCAGAGGCTGCGGAGAAGCTGCAGCGAGCCCAGGTGAGCGGGGCCGCGGTGGTCTCTGCTCTGTGACCTTGAGTGAGACCGCCTCTCTCTGGGCTTCTGTTTGGTCCACGTCGGCCCTGTTGTCCATCCCTTCCAACTTTTCCAACATCATCACGCATGGATGGCTAGTATTTGGAGAGAGGTTACTACGTAACCAAACATCCTGTGTATTTCACGGTATCCTCCCGACTCCTCTTTGGTGGCAGTGCTAATCCTGTTCCCACTTTACATACGAGGAAACTGAGGCCCAGGGAGGGGAGGTTGATAGTCTAAAGCAGTGGTTCTCAACCTTCTGGCCCTTTAAATACAGTTCCTCATGTTGTGACCCAACCATAAAATTATTTCTGTTGCTGCTTCATCACTGTAATGTTGCTACTGTTATGAATCGTCATGTAAATATCTGATATGCAGGATGGTCTTAGGCGACCCCCGTGAAAGGGTCGTTCGACCGCCAAAGGGGTCGCGACCCACAGGTTGAGAACCGCTGGTCTAAAGTCATTCAGAGCCGGAACTCGAACCCAGGCCTGCCTGACCCTGTAGCTCTTAACCCTGCCACAGCCCAGCCTCCACTCTTCTCTTTGGGCCTTAAATGATCCGTGGTCTGATTAGAAGAGGCCACAGTGAATGCCTGGAACCGTGTGAGGACAATATCCGTGTAACTACGAGGCAAGCAGTGGATTCTGGGCTTTTTAACTAAATGACCAATACCTGTTCGTTATTGAGGACACAAACAGCAAAAAGAACAGAGGGAAGACTGACCTTAATTCCCCAACCCGCCCCCCCCAGGGGAAAACACCCCACCGTTACACTTCTTAATTTCCAGGTGAAAAGTGTGTATTCATTAGAGTAAAGGTTAGGCTGCTATAACAAAGAGACCCCAGAAATCATCAGCTTGAATAAAATACACGTCTTTCCCTCTCAAGAAACAGGCTCAAACCCTAGCTGGTTTAGCTTAGTGGATAGAGTGTCAGCCTGCGGACTGAAAGGGTCCCAGGTTTGATTCCAGTCAAGGGCACATGCCCGGGTTGCGGGCTCGATCCCCAGTAGGGGGCGTGCAGGAGGCAGCCAATCAATGATTCTCTCTCATCACTGATGTTTCTATCTCTCCCTCTTTCTTCCTCTCTGAAATCAATAAAAATATTTAAAAAAGAAAAAGGCTCAAGGTAAGCATTTGAGGCTGGCAGGACCCTAGGCTCCATGAGGTCACTCAAGAGCCCGGTCTAGTCCCCGAAGCGTTGACCTGGTCTTCAGAGTGGAATCTGTGTTGTGGGCACATCTGTGCTCCAGCTTAGGAAGGGACAGAATTTGCATACATCACTTGCTTGCATGTCATTGGCCATACCATAATCACATGACCACAGCTCACTGCAAGGGGAGGCTGGGAAATGTAGTTTCTAGCTGAGAGTCATGGGCCTGGTTAATAGCCGGTCACAGTGGGACCAAGGGAGAATGGATCTGGGGGGACCACGAGGGTCTATCCCAAACGGAACCATGCTATGCAGCCACCACTGTGCCAAGCACTGGGCATATTGCAAGAGTAAAAGTGGCACCAAGAGTCCAGTTTGGTGGCTGAGAGCACAAGTTCTATCCGGAAGTTTCTTCAGTGTTGGGGATTTTCTGTATTTGTGCTATCCCCTTGGCTGGTGAGCCCTTGAAATGTGGCCAGGTACAAGCGAGGAGCTGGATTTTGCTTTTATTTTATTTTAGTGTAAATGGCTGCATCTGGCTGGTGGCTGCCATCTCGGACAGCTCAGCTCCAGAGCCATTCTTCCTGGGCTCAAATCTCAGTTCCCCCAGCTGTAGCTGTGTGCTCCCCGGCACCTTTCCTGACCTCTCTGTGCCTCAGCTTTCCTTTATGTAAACCAGGAATAGTAGTGGCATCTGCCTCTGAGGGTTGGTGTGTGAATCCAGTGAGCCAAAAATTATAAAGCCCTTAGAATAGTTCCTGGGCACATTCTGTTTATCCACTCACCAGCTGATGAATATTTGAGTTGTTTCTACCTTTCTCTATTGTGATGTTGTGACTAATGCTGCTATGAATGTCCCTGTACATGTGTTTGCTTGGACATATGTTTTCATTTCTCTTGGGTCCACCCCTCGGAGCGGAATTGCTAGGCAATAGGGAGACTCTGTGTTTCACCGTTTGAGGAACTGCCAGACTGTTTTCCACAGTGGCTGTGCCATTCACATTCCCACCAGCCGTGTGGTAGGGATTGGAGGTGGAGGAGCCGCTGGGGTCGGCTGGGTGGAAGCCGCCATTGGAAGGTGCCCCTTTCCCACAGACTGAACTCGAGAACGTGTCTGGGGCACTGAGTGAGGCCGAGTCCAGAGCCATCAGGCTGAGGAAGGAGCTGAGCAGCACAGAGGCCCAGCTGCACGATGCCCAGGTGACCTCTCCCCCCGCCCCCGCCCTTGTACCCAGCCCCTCCCACCTTTCTGCCCACACCTGACCTCCATTCTTCCCCCCCCCCCACCCCCCATCTACAGGAGCTACTGCAGGAGGAGACCAGGGCAAAGCTGGCCTTGGGGTCCCGGGTGCGAGCCTTGGAGGCCGACGTGGCCGGGCTACGGGAGCAGCTGGAGGAGGAGGCGACGGCCAGGGAGCGGGCCGGCCGTGAGCTGCAGACCGCCCAGGTCCAGGTGAGAAGTCCTGGGGGGAGGCCAGGGGACACTTGGTCCCCCCACCTGCTCCTGCTGGTTCCCTGGCTCAGAGACGCCCCGTTATCCGACCAGTCAGAGCCCAGACTTCTGGGTGCCAATCCCGCCTCTGACTGTCACTCAGCCCCACGACCTGTCAGTGCAGAGCCCTGACTTCTGTCTTATCGCCCACTTTCCGTCTACACCGCCCCAGCCCGCTGAGGCCTCGTCCTCTGCCCCCGGATCCTCCTCTCAGCCTCCCTTCAATGCCCCTCTGCCTCCAGTCTCTCCTCTCTCTTCCGGCTCATTCTCCACACGGTCTTCCTGCCCCAGAGCTGGCCCTGCCCTCCCCTTGCTCACAGCCCGGCCATGGCTCCCGGCTCCCCTGGACAAAGCGCATGCCTCTCAGCCAGGCGTCGGACGCCCTGCGGTCTCTGGTCCTCCCCTTTGTCTTTGGCTGCATTCCTCTCTCCTCTCCTTCCCCACTTCACTTGGGAAACCCGTTTTATTCTTCAGGACTCAGCGTCAGCGCCCCCTATTGTGGGAAGGCCCTGGCCGCCCTCCTCTGAGCTCCCACAACCCTTCTTTCTCCCCGTTCCCACGCCAGTCACCCTGGGCTGGAACACTCTCTGCCCATGAGTCCCCCCACCACCAAATGGGGAGCTCCTTTAAAGGGGACCCTGAGTTCGATCTGGTCCCCAAGGTGGGCCAACAGAGAGCCCGGTTTATGGGAGGCCTTGAGCAATGCCTGCTGAATGAGTGAGCATGGAGTGCATGCCTGCAAATGTCCTCCTTCAACTGGCAAACTCCTGTGTATAGTCTAAGATCCATTGCAAATGCCCCCTCCTCCAGGAAGTCTCCCTTAAATGTTCTAAACAGATGCTGAGCCCCTCCTGAGGACTCCCCTGGCTCCCATACCTTAGCCTCCATCACCCTGGCTGCGACACTCAGTTCTCTCCATCAGACTGGGGGTTCCCCAGAGCAGAGCCCGTGTCTGACTCACCGTCTTGGTCCCAGAGGGAATAGTTTTAATCTCCTGGGAAAGCTGAGGGTCGTAGAACTCACAGCCTCAACCCTCCTCCAGTGCAGTGAGCCATTTCCCTCTTCAGGCCTCAGTCTCCTCATCTGGGAACTGGGGCGCTACCAGCTCACACCTCGGTCACAGCCATGACTGCCACCCACCCTCTCTCCTCCCCACTCCCCCCCCCCACCAGCTCTCAGAGTGGCGGCGGCGCCAGGAGGAGGAGGCAGGGGCACTGGAGGCAGGCGAGGAGGCTCGGCGCCGGGCTGCCCGCGAGGCGGAGGCCCTGATGCAGCGCCTGACAGAAAAGACGGAGGCGGTGGAGCGGCTGGAGCGGGGCCGCCGGCGGCTGCAGCAGGAGCTGGACGACGCCACCATGGACCTGGAGCAGCAGCGGCAGCTCGTGAGCACGCTGGAGAAGAAGCAGCGCAAATTCGACCAGGTGGGCCCCCTCGGTACCCCATAACCTGTTACTCTGCTGGGCCATCAGGATGCTAATCCTGCCTCCCAGGGTCACTGTGGGCAATGAGGAATGTGTGATGTCACAGCTCCACTGTGAACTTGGGGGGGGGGGAATCCTAGGGCAAGACGCTTCTTCCCTCTGAGTCTATAAAATAAGACACCCATTGGTAGCCCCCCTTTTTCCTCCCAAACATGTCCTGAAGGTGCACCAAAGGGTGCTGGCGAGGATTAAATGAAATACATCTCACTGCTCCTGCCGCCTCTCCGTGTGCCTTGGGCCAGCGGCTTTCCCCGTTTCAGCCTCAGTGTGCCCATCTAGGAAATGGGGTTAGTAACAAGCATCGGGCGATCTGAAGGTGAAACAAAGATCACACAACCCCAGCGCATTAAGATCAGCCAGCCTGGAGTTTTGGGTCTCAGCTCAGTCCCTTCCAGGCTGTGTGGCTGGGCAAACTGCTCCACCCTCTCTGAGCCTGGTGGGTTTTTTTTCAACTAGAAAATGGAGGCATCATTATTGTGCCTTCACTTTTGAAAGCTATTTTCGCTGGATAGATTCTAGGTAAATAATTTTATTCTTTCAGCACTTGGGAGAGATCATTCCATGATCTCTGGCTTCCATCGTCTCAAATGAAAAGTTAGCAGACATTGAAATCATGGTTTCCCTGAGGGTCACGTGATATGTTTTTCTAGCTGGTTTCAGTTTGTTCTCTTTATCGTTGGTATTTAGCCGTTTGGCAGTATCTACCTCTTCTAGGTCCTAGGCATTTTCATATGTATTTCAGAATCAGTTTGTCAGTTTCTGCACCATAAAAATCCTCCTGATTTGAGATTGTGTTGAATCTCTAAGTTAATTTGGAAAGAACTGACATCTTAATAATATTGAGTTTTCCAGCCCGGGAACATGATCCATCTATTTAGATCTCTATTTTTTTAATATATTTGTTATTGATTTTAGAGAGGAAGGGAGAAGGAGAGGGATAGAAACATCAATGATGAGAGAGAATCATTGACCAGATGCCTCCTGCAGGTCCCCTACTGGGGATCAAGCCTGCAACCTGGGCATATGCCCTAGCTGGGCCCCAACCGGGAATGGAACCATGACCTCCTGATTCCCAGGTCAATGCTCAACCACTGAGCCACGCTAGCCGGGTTAGATCTTCTTTTGGGGGGAGTGGGGATGGGGGCTTAGATTTTTAATTTAGCTCAGGAATGTTTTGTAATTTTCAGTGTATATCTTTCACATCTTTTTTCAGATTTTATTTCTAAGCATTTTATATTTATGATGCTATTTTAGTGGTATTGTTTTTGTTTCAATTTCTGACTGCTAGGTTATAGAAATACAATCAATTTTTGTATATTTTGATATTGTTTCCTACAATCTAGCTAACCTCACTTATTAGGACTGGTAGATTTTTTTCTAGATCCCATTGGGTTTCTTCCAGTTCCAAACACATGTATGTTTGACTGCCTGGTGCTGTCTTGTGGATTATTAAAGCTCTGTTAATTTTTTTTAAATATATATTTTTATTGATTTCAGAGAGGAAGGGAGAAGGAGAGATGGAAACATCAATGATGAGAAAGAATCATTGACTGGCTGCCTCCTGCAGGCCCCTTCCTGGGGATCGAGTCCACAACCCTGGCATATGCCCTTGACTGGAATTGAACCCAGGACCCTTCAGTCTACAAGCTGACGCTCTAACCAACCAGCTAGGACCGTTAATTTTTTTACACTTGTTTTTTTTTTTTTTCTTCACTCTATTTGGATCATTTCTATTGACCTGTTTTCACATGTACTAATTCTTCTATGTCTAGTCTTCCCTCAGTTTCTCCCATGGACATTTTGAGTTTGGAAATTATAGTTTTTAGTTCTGATTGGTTCTGTTTCACCATTTCTAATCCCTCCAGAAATAACCATCTCTTTATCCATTGTATTCGTCTTGTCCTGAAACTTACTTATCATAGCCCTTGTGTGATGATGTCAAGGTCATCTGTGGATCTATTTTCATGGACTGATTTTTCTCTTGACTGAGTCCACCCTCTTCCTTTGCCTCTATTGTAAATGTTATTGTTTTAAATCACTGTGCCTGGAAAGAAAACAGTAAAGGTTCAAGTACATTTTTTAAATATAGGTATATGTTTTCTTCTATCACTTCCCCAAAAGGAAGAAGCCCTTTCCTCTGTTCATTGTCCACAGTGAGCAGCTGATGAGTTTGACCCATTGAAGAGCGGAGCTAGTTTTCGATCTTAATCCCTCTACCTCCCTCTTGTGTCTCTGCCTCTGCCTGTCTGCCTGCCTGTCTGTCTGTCTCTGTCCCTGGCTGCTCCCTATTCCCTACCCCCTTGTACTCTCCTTTCAGCTAATCTATTTCCCCCACCCTGTCTCCCGCAACCCCCAAGCTCCTGGCAGAGGAGAAGGCCGCTGTGCTGCGGGCGGTGGAGGAGCGTGAGCGGGTGGAGGCCGAGGGCCGGGAGCGTGAGGCCCGGACCCTGTCGCTGACTCGGGCGCTGGAGGAGGAGCAGGAAGCGCGTGAGGAGCTGGAGCGGCAGAACCGGGCCCTCCGGGCGGAGCTGGAGGCACTGCTGAGCAGCAAGGATGACGTGGGCAAGAGCGTGAGTGGGGGCCCCCTCCCCGAGACACCCCTGTGACAACTGCATGCACACGTGTGCTGTCACCTGCAGAGCATGAAAGGACCCAGTCATCCATGTCACGTGTTCATACACACGCACACAACAGGAGCAGAGCTGCTGACCAAACCCACATGTTCACATACACACAGACCATGTGGAGAATCTTCCGTCGAACACACATGTTCACACACAACACGTGAGCGCTGCCCACAAAACATACCTGTCTGTGTGTGTGTCCATGGCATGTGAGGAGAATCTTCCATGAAGCACAGACATTCACATGTACACATAGAACATGAACATCACTCATCACACGTGTGTGTGAATACTCTGAGACAAAACATGAAGAGAATTTACTACAACACACACAGGCTGAGAATCACTCCCTAGACATGAGTATGTACGCACACACACACACACACACACACACACAGTGTGAGGAGACCCCATCTTGTCACCCCGAAGCCCACACAGGCCTTCCCCACCAGGCCTCTGACTTCCCCCAACTCATACATAACCTCCAGGGCCTTTGAGGGGCACCCCAGGCCTGTTCCCAGGCCCCCTCACCCAGCCAGTGCCAGCCTCTGAAAGGCCCACCCTCCCCTTCTTCCTTCCTTCACCCAATACATATGTTTGTGAGGCACCAGCCATGCCAGGCCAGGGACAGAGCAACCTGCTTGATGACAGAGGCACTGACTGAATGCGTGTGTTTTTTTTTTAAAATATATATTTTATTGATTTTTTAAAATTGTTTTATTGCTTAAAGTATTACAAAGAGTATTACATATGTCTCCTTTTTTTCCCGCCCTTGACAATCCCCTGGCCTCCCCTACCCCCCAGTGTCTTATGTCCATTGGTTATGCTTATAGGCATGCATACAAGTCCTTCCGCTGATCTCTTACCCTCCCCTCCTGCCCCCCAACCCTCCCCGGCCTTCCCGCTGTAGTTTGACAGTCTGTTCGAGGCTGCTCTGCCTCTGTATCTATTTTTGTTCATAAGTTTATAATGGTCTTTATTATCCATAAATGAGTGAGATCATGTGGTATTTTTCCTTCATTGACTGGCTTATTTCACTTAGCATAATGCTCTCCAGTTCCATCCATGCTGTTGCAATTTTATTGATTTTTTGACAGAGAGGAAGGGAGAGGGATAGAGAGTTAAAAACATCGATGAGAGAGAAACATCCATCAGCTGCCTCCTGCACACTCCCTACTGGGGATGTGCCTGCAACCAAGGTACATGCCCTTGACCGGAATCGAACCTGGGACCCTTCAGTCCCCAGGCCGACGCTCTATCCAGTGAGCCAAACCGGCTAGGGCCTGAATGCGTGTTTAGTTGAATCCCTGGGCTTTGGCGTCGATACAATGGAGCTTTTAGCCAGGCCTGGACAGAACCCCCAAACTTGCAATGGACCTTTGGCCTGCACCCCCCATGACTGGAGCCAAAATCCAACTCATTCTCCAGCTACTAAAGCCTATCCTTGGGGAAACTGTCAGGTTGTGTATAGTGAGTCCAAGGGCCTTTTCTGGGAGAGAGGGTATTGATGTGACAAAGTTGGACTCCTTCATGTAAACCAAGTTGATTGGCAGGTGCCAAATAGGAGGGGAGACCAGTGCCCCCCCTCCAAGGGCTAAAAATAGATACTGTCACTGACACGTTCCCATGGGGGTCACTGAGCCATGGTCACACCAGACACAGTCCCTGCCCCGTGGAACCGCAGTGCAGTGTGGGAGGCGGGTCTTTGTGAAAGGACAGTTAAGCACGCGTTAAATGACCATGTGATGAGGGGGGTGAGCCCGGGGGGGCCTCGGGGCCAAATTCCCCCCCAACCCCCCCCCCCCCCCGCCATTTCTCTTTTCGAGTCTTCAGGGAAGTGTCCCTTG
>NW_005876983.1:0-9195 GCF_000147115.1 Myotis lucifugus | reverse complement strand
CTGTTCGGAAGCTACCTTGGCTAGTTCCGAAACTACCAAGTAGGAAAATATATTCATAGACTATAGTCTGAGGAGACTGAAGAGAAATAACTGGCATATCCCAGGAAGTGAATACACTTTGACAACTGTGACATTTCCTCCACTGTGTGAGGGATGACAAATGCCTCCAATGAGCCTATGGGGTGTGTGTGTGGGGGGCGGGGGTTCTTTTCTTAACTGAGGAGAAGGAAGTCATCATACAGTTCATATTCTTGAGAGAGCAGTTTACCTTGTACTTCCTTCCAGACCTTGCTTTATTCACCAGAGCCTCTGGCAGCTTGTGTGTGAGGCCATGCGTTCACGTTCAGATCATGGACTGACGTCCACAGCGTTAGGCATTCAGGACAGACTAGGTATTTGTGGCCGACAGTAACCTAGAACTCACTGAAAACCATTACTCCTATGATCCCAATTGGGATCATAGTTTCATATAAAAATCCTTGAAGGATATGCTATATATTCATCCACTGAGTTTATGGACTCCTTAAGCTTTCATGGGTACATTTCAAAGCTTCCCGAACTCCCTGAAATTGTATTTTTTAAAAATCAGGGTTATATATTTACATATAAGTTAAATTCTAAAATGTCCAAGACCCCACACTACCCTTGTCCCCCACTTACCTCACCCAAAATGAACCCGAAATAAAGAAAGGAAAAAAGAACTGCTTTTGAAATACTTTTAATTTTAAAACCTGTCACCATGAGAAAACTGCACCAGGAGCACACAGTTCTGGTTCCACAAATAATTGCTTAAACTACATTTTGCTTTGGTGTGATGCCATAGAGAAACAGCTCTATAAAATAATTTTTCTTTGTTTACTGGGAATGATTTTCACTCAATTAAATCATGTACACTATTATTGGAATCATTGCGGGCATGTTCTCTCTGCTCTGAGTGTCAGAAATTGTGCTATTTCTTGTTCCTCCTGAGGATCAAGAAATTGTGCTATTTCTTGTTCCTCCTGAGGATCTGAATTGTTTATTCTTTTAGGTAGGATACTGCAAATTTTACAAGTGATCATGTTTCAACATCCCTAGAGCACTTCTTGCAAAGACCAGAGCACATCCCTAGCTGTAAAAGTGGGCTATAAGGTCAGAGTTGGCACATGAGATAAACAGATGATGGTGAGTCAATGATCCAGATTTCAGGAGTCATTTTTGAGGTTCCTTCTATGTGTGCCTGTGAGCTGGAACTCCCTGATGAAAGACAGAACTGGTTTTAAGTCCATAAGTTATCTAATTCTACCTGTGACACCGAGGTATTCCCATCCTTAACATCAGAAATATGGTAGTAATAAAAATAAAATTCTGTACAGAGCAAGCTCCTTACAGAGGAGACAAAAAGCAGAACAATTTTCAAGCCTCAAGGTTGTTTTCCTTCTACTGAACTCTTAGACCTTAGCATTTGGAGGCAACATTTTCTTTCCTTTCTTTTTTTCATTTTGTTTCCTTTCCTTTCCTTTTTTTTTAAATCCTGCAAGTATTTAAACATGTACTGGATAAGGAATTTTAAAATTTCAGCGAGAAATTATTACAGTCTCAGATCAGTAAATGGATTTGTCGAGTACATACTAATTGCAACATTGAGTTATTACACGTTTATTTGTTGTTATTTTTAAAATATATTTTTATTGATTTAAGAGAGGAAGGGAGAAAAAGAGAGAGATAGAAACATCAATGATGAGAATCATTGATTGGCTGCCTCCTGCATGCCCCTCACTGGGGATTGAGCCAGAAATTCAGGCATGTGCCCTGACCTGGAATTGAACCGTGACCTCCTGGTTCATAGGTCGATGCTCAACCACTGAGCCATGCTGGCCGGGCAACATGTTTATTTTTTTTTATCAAAGAGTCTAAACTCACTATCTTTTAAATGTACCTTACCAATATTACAAACACCTGAAAGTGGATAATTTCAGAAACCATCATAACACTGTCAAGATATGATTGATAGATAATGTTTGTACCCAATTTATGGACAATCATATTTGAAAATAGGGGAATTCATTTGATGACTGCCTCGAATGCATTCCTTTCCAGGATTACACTGTTGTTCGGGAAACGTTCATGTTAAGTGAAAAATAAACTCTTGCTTTTTTTTTTGTTTTTTTTCCATAAAGCACTGTTAGCTTTAGAAAAGATCACCATCCAGAGAGCCTGAGGAAACACAGCAGGCTACTGAGGAAACAATTAGTGAGAGTGCATTAGAAAGATAAATACAACATACAGGGAGAAAAGTCTTAGCTTTCAGCTTTTAATATTTGAAGTTTGCTTTATATCTAATTATCAGAGTGCCTTTAGGGGGTTGCATTGAAGTTTCTTTTACAGGTAGAAGAAACAGCTTCATTGAGTGATAGGCACTGGGTAACTGCATTTTGGAAAAGTTTTCAGCGTTTGACATTATCCTCCATGGTAATTATAAAAACTTAGAGTGACTTTTGTAAGATTTCTGTCCTTAAATAGTTACAGGAAGTCATGTTCAGTGTTTCATACAATTATTTTTTATTTATTCCTAAAACAGTACAATGTAGCCTTTAAAAATAATTTTTAAAAATAGTGTTTTCTTTTTCAGCAGTTTTAGGCTTACAAAAAATTGCACAGTTGGAATTGAGAGTTCCCATATACTTCCTTTCTATTCTACACAGAAAGTTTATCCTATTATTAACATCTTGCATTAGTAAAGTACATTTGTTACAATTGATGATACCCTATTAGTATATTTTTATTAACTGAAGTTCATAGTTTACATTAGGATTAACATTTTGTGTTGTACTTGCTATGAGTTTTGAAAAATGCGTAATATCATGTATTCACCATTATAGTATCATTTGAAATAATTTCATTACACTAAAATGGTTCCGTGCTCTGACAATTCCTCTACACCTACCCCCAAGCTCCAGACAACACCTGATCTTTTCATTTTCTCCATAGTTTTGCTTTTTTAGTATAAGGCATAGTTGAACTCACATAGTAAGTGGCCTTTTCCAATTGGCTTCTTCTACTTAACAATATGCAGTTTAACTTCTTTTGTTTTTTGCTTCATGGCTTGACAGCTCATTGCTTTTAATCACTGACTATTTCATTGAATGGATGACCCACAGTTTGTTTATTCATTCACTTTTTGAAGGGCACTTTAATTGCTTCCAATCTGTGACAATTATGAATAAAGCTAATATATAAATGCATGTGTAGAATTTTGTGTGCACATAAGTTTTCAACTCGTTTGGACAAATAAATACCTAGGGAGGTAATTGCTAGATATTGTTGTACACCTGTTTAGCATTGTAAGGAATGCCAACTGTCTTCCAAAATGGCTATACCAGTTTGCATTTGCCCTAGTAATGAATGAAATTGTCTGTTGATCTTCATCTTCATCCTCATTGGGTGGTGTTAGTGGTTTGGATTTTAGCCATTCTAACCCATATGTACTGATGCTATTTTTCGGGTAGTTTTTTTAAGCTATTGAGGTAGTTAAAAATAAAGGCTTTAAAGGAGCCAGAGGTCTTAGTGTTGAATTTTGCCTCTCTTACTTGCTAGCTGTATGATCTTAGGTTAATTGCATAAAAGCATTGTGACTCAGTTTCCTCCCTATAAAAAGGTTACTGGTAGTACCTGTCTCATAAGGTTATGCAAGAAAGAGTGAACTGATATGCTTAATGTGCTTAGAACAGTACTTGGCATGTCATAATCTCCACCAAGGGTAACTGTAATCAAGGAAATGGTGTAGCCAATTTTTGAGACAAGAAAAAAGGTAACTACTTTGCCCAGATTTAGTGGTTTAAAAAGTGGAGCAACCTGGATTTAATTTTCGGTTTGTCTCCTGAGCGTATGTTCTTTCCAATATTCCATGAAGCTTCTTAAGTTGATATGTACATAGAAATACAGTGCACCCATTGTCCACATTTCTTGGCATTTCTAGTCAAGTATGAAGCAATTCATCCACAGCTGTACATTACTCTAGAATTCAAGTTGCCAGAAAAAACAGAGCCAACACAGTGTATCTTTGGGGCTCTCTACTCCTCTTTTCTTGCTAACTTGCCTTCCTTGTATGGCTACAGTTCCCTTCCTCATTGCTCTCAGCCTTCCTCTCCTGGTTACTCAGAAAGCCCTGTTATTCCAGTCCTTTCAGCCAATGTTATATATTATGCCTATTAATATAATCCCTGAATATTCTATACACAGGTGCTTTATTGTTATCATTTTCACTTTATTCTAAGAAAGTTCATAATAGAAAATACTGCTACCCCTTTGCACACATTTTAAGCCTTTAAATTATAGGGGAGGTTTCAGTAAGTTTAAATGAATATATTTGCATTGCACTCAGAAGACATACATAGAAATGGTTCAAATCTTATTTATCTTTTTTATTACACTGCATCTTCACATCTCCCAACATATATCGGTCACTTAAAACATATGCTTGAATAAACAAATGACACATAGTTTGGGTCCACCAACTCGGAAGGGGTATGTGAAATCAATCATACACACCCTAAGGGAGGGCCTTCCTCAGAAAGGGACAATCATAACAGAGAGGACCATTGACTTGCTCGGACCTGTCACTGGGCATGGTTTCCCCTCCAGCTGGACAGGCTTGCTTACGAGCCTTTAAACTCTGCACGTTTTAATGGGAACTTCATAGATTACTCATTCTATTTCTTTATGAGTTTGAAGTTTCATTATGTTCTTAAGGTTTGTTATTTTTTTAAATTATATTTTATTGATTTTTTACAGAGAGGAAGGGAGAGGGATAGAGAGTCAGAAACATCGATGAGAGAAACATCGATCATCTGCCCCCTGCATACCCCGTACTGGGGATGTGCCCATAACCAAGGTACATGCCCTTGATCGGAATCGAACCTGGGACCCCTCAGTCCGCAGGCCAACGCTCCATCCACTGAGCCAAACCGGTTAAGGCAAGGTTTGTTATTTTTTATAGAGATTTGGTAAGCTATTGTTTCAGTGTATATTTGATTGTAATTTGTTTTGCTTGCTCTTAAAACATTAATTTGAAATGAATTGCACATCATTTACCTGTCTTATTAATGCTTTTACCAAAGAAGTGGAGCTCATTCCATCAAAAGCCTAATGATTTTGTTGCTGCTGTTGCTGTTCTTGTAGATAAAAGTCTCAACCATGTAATACAATTACCTGTTGTTTTTTTTAGGTGGAACACTCCAAACTCGATTTCCATTTTTATTGTTGCCTTGGGGTCATTATTTTTGAAAAAGGCATTACAATGTGTGGTAAGACAATGGTGTATATTATTACAGTATGTAAAGCAGCTTGTTTATAATCTGAGGAGACACAGTGTCTCCTCATTGTAGTATTTGCATTTCTGTCTGTTTGCATAAGAGTGTACAATTCTTAATTTTAGCTTCCTCACTTATAACTATAGCTTTTTATTGCTACTATGTCTGCCTTTACCAACTCTCTTTACCTTGATTTAAAAAAATATTTTAATACCTTAAGATTTAAAAAGAAGATATAATATATTTATAGACCCTACAGTAAATAAACATTTTTTTATGTTATCATCTTCTATTTGACCATGGAATTTGTTATAAGATGGAAAGTCCTTTGGACGTACCCTATGCTTGAAGTGAAGAATGCTAGTTTGAGTTATAGGTTTGTCATTTATGAGGTTTGATAAAGGTTATAAAATGTACTAAAAAGTAGCTGATGTGATTATTCCTATTATTATGTTTGCTTTTTATTCTCTCAAGGAAAAAGCACATATTAAAAGTCTAATAACATCACTCTGTGATTCTCAAGGACCACAATGTATGTGACAGTCTCCATCAACTACAATGAACCACACATGTCAGTTTTGCCTCTTTTTTTTTCTTTGAAAAAAATATTTTTATTGATTTCAGAGAGGAAGTGAGAGGGAAAGAGATAGAGACATCAATGGTGAGACACAGTCATTGATTGGCTGCCTCCTGCATGCCCCACACTGGGGATTGAGCCCGCAAACAGTGACCTCCTGGTTCATAGGTCGATGCTCAATCACTGAGCCATGCTGGCTGGGCTGGTTTGCCTCTTTGAACCTTTCATGTAGTTGGCCCTCTTCCAGAGCGTTGAGATTGCCAGAAATCTGACATAAAATTAAATAGGTTGTCACCAGGCTCAGAGTTTAATTTGTGTACACAATTTGACCTCTATTAGTGTTGTTTCTCATATAACTGCTGACGTTAGACCCCAGGAGCCAAGAAAGGAAAAAAAAAATTATACCATCTCTCTTTCTTTCCCATTTTTCCCTACTTGATTAAGGTTTAATGGGGTTGTGGATATTGAATGCTGGCCATCGCTGTGGCCTGCTAAGTGCTGAATAAACCATGTTAAATTAGGCCAGTGCAGGTGTTTGGGAAGGGATAGGGAAACACATTCCTCCTTGACTAACATCTTCCAGTTGGCCGCAGGCCAGCATCCCAGTCTGTCAGTCCTGTGGCTGCTGCCATCAGCTGCTCTTACTGGACTCTAAGCTCTGTGGGCTTCTGGCTCTAATTCTGCTCCTGCTGTGGATTCTTCGCTTTTGAGGGTACCAGCACATAAGAGACTAAGAGTTAGTCATACAGCTGGTCACAAACTTATGAATCATTGATTCCCAACCTATTGTCTATTTCTAGCTTTGCCTTGTTCCAAGTGCTGAGCAAAGTTTGGAATAAATTGTTCCCACAGGTACATTCAATCAATAGCATAGTCAGAAGGCTGTATACATATATGTAGAAAACAAAAGTGCAACATGATGTGATCTAGACAAAATATTTTAGTTTTATCTGGTCTGAATGAGCTTTAAGTTATATGAAAAAAACAATATTTCAACTGGAAGTTTAGGAACTTAAGACAAATATGAAGAATGCATTCCATACCTTTCATGCCACTGAAAGCCTGTATCTCTAATACTCAAGTAATTTTATAAGAACACGTTGTTTCTTGTCTGACATCTTAATACCTCCACCTCCTTAGTCCTCTTTAACAAGCTTTCCTACTCATATAAATCGTCACACATACAAAGGTGACTCCAGAGCTCAGTTTGAAAATATTTTAGCTAATTGGATAGGACATAAATGTCAATGGCTCATTTACTATTCCAGGACTATCAGAGACCTTGACTATAGTGAGACTTGGCTTTCAAGAGTGTCCTGGCCTAAAATCATCACTAAAACTAATATTCCATTTGTTGTATAAAGTCCCCTTAACATGATTCACTTGCAAAAAAACAAGTGTCTTGTTACCCTGACAGTCCAAATCTTTTTTCAAATATTCCATTGAAATAGTAGTTCCTATCTTACTTTAAATCTCTCTTGCCTTTTCTTCCCTAAGAGCCTAAAGGATTTAAGGTTTTTCCTTAATCACGTAGCCTGGCATTGTATTATGGTAAGCAACGATCTGTGTCCTGAATGCCATTTCCTACTCAAGTTCACTTACTCCAAACAACAATCAAACAATGTCTCTTCATCTTTGTGTCGATGGAACTCCATGAGGAAAGAAAGGGAATATGTCTCTTTTGTCTCTCACCTTAGTTCCTATTACAGTGGATTATTCTTATTACATTTGATGAATATTTATTGAATCAAAGAATAGTGAAGACAAAGCAGATGTTTCAGCTACTTATTTATCCAAATGTGCTTAAGTACAGATGGGAAGATGAATTAACAGGTAAATAGAATTAATAAAAAAAGAATAATAGTCCATAAGAAGAAATCCCTAGACAAATCCTTAAAGTCTCAGGGCTTATCTTAAAATCCAAATTATATTTATTTGTAAAATGCTGCCCAAAGGCTACTGTGGATTGTTCCATTCTTCTCACATAGATATAATCTCTTCTTTCTTTAGTTTTTATAGCCCAAATATTGACATAACTGTCTTATCTCACCACCCACACTATAAGATCAGTGAAGGCAAAGTTCATAGCTGATTGATCTTTGCTTCTTGCCTCTCCCATCTCCTGTGTAATGAATGGTTCAGTGCCTGCCCAACAACATGAACATATTGAGTCCTGCTGAAGCGGAGGGAGGAGAATGGCCACAGCTCTGAGGAGGAGCCAGGCTGAGAGCTCTCAGACAAAACTTGATTAGGAATGCACCAGAACAAGGCCGGCCTCCTAAGGGGACATGCAGTCTGGCTGCCAACTGACCTTCAGTTATGCCAGTCTCCTTCCTCCAACATTTTGAACCTGACAGAAAAGATACTACCTTTGATTAGTTTTTAAGGAGGGGCCTCATAAAAAACATGCAATGTGTGCCAAATCCTTTGCATGAAATACAGAGTAACTTATGGCTCTTCATTAGCATTTTATCGGTGCTCTTTAAAACACTTACCGGTCAAAACATTCTAGAAGTTAACTCTCTCGGGTATATATCACTGCTTTGCCAGACACCTAGATAGTTTACTGCATTAAATCTAGGATTAAATAAAAAATGTTCCCTTTTGGGAAATAGAACACATTTGGTGTAGGTATTAAAATGAATAGATCTTGAATTTCTGATTCATCCAAAGTTTTTGTTTGTATTTTAATGTACTAATCATCTAAGGGAAAAAAAAACACAAAATGTTTGATGAGTTATCTATAATAATAAAAGCGTAATATGCTAATTAGACCGGACAGCTGAACAACCTTCTTCCAGACGTCATTCCAGACATCCTTAGATGAAGCCTTGGCAGCGGGGTGCCAAGGCATAGGCAGTTAGGGGTGATCAGGCAGGCAGGCAGTGTGGTTAGGGGTAATCAGGCAGGCAGGCAAGTGGTTAGGGGCGATCAGGCAGGCAGAGGGGTTAGGGAGATGAGGTAGGCAGGTGAGCAGTCCTGCCCAGCGCTCGCACCTGCTGCCGGCGCCCAGAACCAGCCCCGATTACTCAGCATCGTCAGCAGGTGCAAGCGGCAGCTGATGGCCCTGATTGCCCCTGAGGGCTTCTCCACCTCCCCCTCTTCCTGAGGGGCAATTGGGGCAGCAGCTGTTGCTTTCACCCACTGACGGCACCGGCCCCACTCGCACCTGCTGCTGGCACTGGCCCCAGTCACTCCATGCAGCATCGGGAGCAGGGCTGCCAGCACACAGGGAACCAGGGCCATGGCAGGAGGGGCAGGGCGGTGGCATGGAGGATGGGTGGAGACCTGCCTCTGTGCCCACTGCAGCCTCACAGCCCACAGTTC
>NW_005876982.1:0-9197 GCF_000147115.1 Myotis lucifugus | reverse complement strand
TACCCCTCTATCCAAGTGGACCTTATTATGAAGAATTATGCAGAGGAAGATATTCACTGCAGCATTATTTATTATAATGAAAATGTGGAAATAACTGAATGTTTAAAATTAGAGGGATATTAAATAAATTATAGTGCACCAAATATAATGGGACATTATACAGCCATTAAAATATATTTATGAGAGATTTTTACAGTAATGGAAAATGTTCATGTTACAATGTTAAGAGAAAAAAATGAAGGGAATACAGAATGCTCTGTTAAACATCCATGAACATATACTTTTAACATACATCTTCAGTTATTTTATTATATAAATTTCAAGAAGTAGAATTATTAGGCATATATATTTTAAAGCTTTTCATATATATTGCTCAGTTTTCTTTTACACTTTTTACTGGCAGTATATCTGAATACCATCTCATATGAGTACTTTTCCCCTTCACTTTTTCAAATATAAGGTATTAAGTATTTTTAAAATCTTTGTCAATATGTTGATAAAATTTCACCCCATTAATTTAATCTAAATTAAGTTAAAGTTCATGTTTTAAAGATATTTTTATTGCTCTTGTGTATATATGAATTGCCTATTTGTGATCTGTACATTTTATGTGCTTATTTTTTCCTTTCTGAGTTGGTAAGAACACCTTATATTTTAAAGAGAAAATACTAAGCTCAAGTTGCTCTATAATCTTATGTGAGGCAAAGACCAGTGGAGGACCTTGAGTTTTTCTGACTTATTCAACATCTACTTATGAAACCACTATTTTCCATCAGTCATGCTTCAACATTTGTAGGACCAAAGAAATTGAATATGGTATAGTTTTTAAGCAAGTTACAAGTAAAATGGAGACATTGATGTATACATAAAGTGCCCAGGTTATACTGAGTCACATGATTAGTTCTGAATTTGAGAATGAGGGATGGTTTTAAAAAATTAGATTTATCTTTAAACTGTGTCTTGAAGAACACGCTCGATTTACAGCTGGTTTAATAAAAGCCTTTCCGGGTTGAAGAGAACATCAGGCATAGGAAGAACACCTATGATAAGGCCAAGGCATGTATTGCCTGGAAAAGCCTGGATCTTCTTTCTTTCAATCCATAGGGTTAAGTTCACCTTCGAAATCTTCACTGTCTGGATACAAACTCTCAGGTACTGAAGGTTAGAAAATCTCTGAAGTGTTCTCAGAACTAATTATATTGAAGGAGGCTGACATTTTAAATCTCAGAAGACCCTAATGTAGAAAATGAAAATTTCAATTTAGTTTAGTTAAAATAAGAATATAGAAGTGGATTAGATATTTGTGTTAATCATACCAATGCATTCATTCCCAGTAAGCATGGTACATGGATGCCTTCAATATTCTCAGAATCAATGGAATCAGAACAAAAGTATTATCTATAAGATTCAAGTGCATTCACCTTTTATAAAGTATTTTACATTCATGAAATCACATTCCCTACTCATTTTAGAGCAGAGGAGAGATGTTATCATTATGACTCTGTACACCAGTGCTTTTCAAAGCATCTTCTATAGGATGATAACTGAAGAGTTGGTCTCACATAAACAAATTCATAGTCCAAGTAAGAGAGAAAAAACCTGCATAGTATCTCCCCTGTTGGGAACTCACATTTACATTAGTATATTTAAGGCTATAAAGTAAATATATCAATTTTACTTTTTAAAAATGTAGTAACAAAAAACCTCTCCCCAAAAACAAAAGTTGAGGACCAGACAGATTCACTGGTAAATTCTACCAAACATTCAAGGAAGCATCAATATCAATTTTTCTCAAACTATTCCAAAGAAAAGAAGAGGAAGGAAGTCTTCTAAAATCATTTTATGAGGCCAGCATCACCCTGATACCAAAACCAGACAGACACCAATAGAAAAGAAAATTATAGGTCCATATCCCCGATGAACATAGATGTAAAAATCCTCAACACAATATTACCAAACTGAATTCAACAATACGTTAAAAAGATCATATACCATGATCAAGTGGGATCTATCACAGGGATGCAAGGATAGTTGAATATTTGCAAATCAATCAATGTGATACATCACATTAACAAAATGAAGGATACAATTTATGTGACCTCAATCAATGCAGTAAACATATTTGATAAAAACAGTATCCATCATGATAAAAAATTTAAACCATGTGGGTATATAGGAAATGCACCTCAACATAATAAAGGCTATATGTGACAAGTACACATCTGATATCATACTGAGTTGTGAAAAGCTGAAAGTCTTTTCTCTAAGATCATGAATAAGGAAAGGACACCCACGTTTACCACTTTAACCAAAGTAGAATTAGAGGAAAGTCCTAGCAAGAGAAATTAAGTAAGAAAAAGAAAGAAAAGGCATTTAAATTGGAATGGAAGAAGTAAAACTCACTATTTACAGTTGGCATGATATTGTATATAGAAAATCCTAAACACTAGAGCTAATAAATTCAATCAAGTTCCAGGGTACAAAATCAATACTAAAAATCTGTTGCATTTCTATACATTAACAACTTTCAGAAAGAGAAATAAAGTTAATAACCACTTTTACAATTGCATAAAAAAGAATAAAATATCTAGAAATAAATTTAGCCAAGAAGAGGAAAGATCTGTATATTGAAAACTGCAAGACATTAATAAAAGAAATTGAAGACACAAATGAATGGAAAGCATATTCTATGACCATTGATTGGACGAATAAATATTGTTAAAACATCCATAATACTCCAAATAATCTAAAGATTCAATGCAATCACTATAAACATTCCGAAGATATTTTTCAAGGAAATAGAACAAATAATCCTAAAATTTGTACGAGAACCCCCAAATACCCAAATAGTTAAAGCAATTTTGAGAAAGAAGAATGAATAAAGCTGGAGATGCCATACTCCTTGATTTCAAACTATATTACAGAGCTATAGAACAGCGATTTTCAACTGGTGAGCCACAATAATTTCTAAAACATGCAATATCTGACTATTTACCCAGGGAACTAATCTCTTTTTCCTTAGATTATCAAATAAAAATATGACAACAGCTTACATAACAATAGCCATCTGGTGTAAATGCCTTGTCCTGAATCATAAATACATCGGTTAAATAACAGAGTTGCATCTTATTGGTTACATCGCATAATAAGGTGTGTCTGATTGGTTAATTCTTGGTACTTGAAATCTTTATATACAAGTATAGTCACCTGAGTTTTAAAAAAGTCACTTTGGAGAAATGAGGGTAGGTAATTACTATTATTAATTTTATTTTGTAAATCAATAAAAATTATACCTATTTTTTGTTAAGTTGGCAAAGATATATTTTTTTGGTGTGCTGGAGAATTTCAGTAATTAGTTTATGTGTGCCATAAGATGATAAAAGTTGAAAATTGCTGCTATGGAAAATAAAACAGTATAGTGAGGCAAAAAAACATGAATCAATTTGAAAAGGATCATCTCTTCAATAAATGGTGTTGGCCAACTACATGCAAAATGAGAAAACTTGGCCACTCTCTTACACCATATATAAAAATTAACTCAAAATTAATTTAAGACTTGAACATAAGACCCAAAATCATAAAACTCCTGGAAGAAAATATATCAGTAAACTCCTTGACATCCATCTGGGCAATGATTTTTTGAACCTGGTAACGAGTTACAAAAGCAACACAAGCAAACATAAATAAGTGGGACTACATCATACTAAAACTATCTGCCCAGCGAAGAAAACCATCAACAAAATGAAAAGGCAACTCTATTGAATGGGAGAAAATATTTGCTAATAAAGGGCTAATATTCAAAATATATAAAGAACTCAGAAAACTCAACAGCAAAAAAAAAATCTAATTGAAAAAGGGCAGAATATCATAATAAACATTTTTCCAAAGAAGACATACAGTTGGCCAACAGATACATAAAAGAATGTTAAACATTATTAATCATCAGGGAAATGTAAATCAGAAGCACAGTGACACTTTATAACTTGTTAGAATGTCTATTACCAAAAAGACAAGAAATAACAAGGTATGGCAAGGATGTAGAGAAAAGGGAAACCTTGTTCACTGTTGGTAGAAATGTAAATTAATACAGCTACTATGTAAAGCAGTATACAGATTCCTCAAAAATTAAAAATAGAACTGGCATATGATCCAGCAATTCCACTTCTGGGTACTTACCAGAAGAAAATGAAAGCACTAACTCAAAGAGATATATGCATCCCATGTTCATTGCGGCATTATTTAAAATTAGAGGTCTGGTGCATGAATTCATGCACGAGTGCAGTCCCGAGGCCTGGTTGGTGATCAGGGCTGATTGGGCCTTTCTCACCCAATCCCGAGTGGGGCCGTTCAGGGCCGGCCAGCTGGGAAGAGGGACCATGTGAGGTTGGCTGGCCATAGGAGGTTGGCTGTGGGAGCGTACTGACCACCAAGGGGCAGCTCCTACATTGAACGTCTGCCCCCTGGTGGTCAGGGCGTGTCATAGCGACCAGTCGACCAGTTGTTCAGTTGACCGGTTATAATGGTTGCTTAGGTTTTTATATATAGAGATAGCCAAGATATGGAAACAACCTGTATCCACTGATGGTTGAATAGGATAACTGAATTATTTGCAATGAAATATTATTCAGCCATAAAAAAGAATGAAATCTTATCATTTGCGACAACATGGATGGACCTCAAGGGCATTATGCTAAGTGAAATGAAATAAGTCAGACAGAGAAAGGCAGATACTGTATGATCTCACTTACATGTAGAATCTAAAAAAAAGAAAAAGAAAAAACCCAAGCTTGTACTTGGATTAATGGTTGCCAGAGAGGGGGATGAGGTGGGGTAGGAGAAATGGTTGAATTGTGAGTTTTGGTCATATTTTTAGTTTAAATAAATTGTTTAATTTAAAAAATCTAGTTTTTCTCCAACTTATTAGTTCAGAGACTTTTTTTCACTTAAAACATTGAGTTAGTGTTTTGCTTAAGGTAATGCTGTTCTAGGATGATTAAAATGACAGCAAGAATAAGGAGGCTATGCAGTGTGGAGAGATGAGAAGCTTCTTAGCCATGAGACTAATTACTGAACCTGGCTAGGTGAGAATTCATCAGGGTTTCAACTGGGCATAGGACAGGGAGAGTGGAAAGGGGCATGCGAGCTTGTGTTGTGTGCATGCACTCAAGTGTGAGTGCATATCTCATGTGGGAGATATAGATGAGGTCTACTCAAATTTCAAGTAAACTGGGAAGAAAATCTGATATTAACAGAAATATGGAATAAGAGAAGAAATATATTTATAGGGACATATGTTCAGGTTAGTTTATTACTAGATTGAAATATATACAAAACAGGTTCATTTAGCAGGTATACCAAGTATGTATGCAGATATATTAGCAGAGTTTGAAATGTGGGTTGATTCTAGAGGGAGGATATGGCTGTAGGAAGAGATTTTGGAATTATTTATATAGAGGAGGTAATTGAAAATTTAAGGATAAATAAAATTACTAAGAGGAAGTGGGCAAAGAAGAGGGCCAAAAGTAAAACCTCATATTAAGAGTTTATATGTAAATCAATGCAGCTTATGTATTGTATGTATATGTTTGTGTGTGTGTGTGTGTGTGTGTGTGTGTGTGTGTGTGTACATTCCATTTGAAATGTTTGGAGACATAATAAATAATTGGAGGTTCAAATAAAATCTTCAGATATAATACTTCCATTTAAGTAGAAATATGCAAAAATGGGTTAACTTTGAGCATGAGGTACAGCAGAACTCATAACAATGATCATTCTGACAGAAATTAGAACCCAAAATAGAGCTTCTAAAGAAGATATTAAAGCTCTTTTCATTGGAAAATGCTCTTTTAAGAATAAGCACAGGAAACTTATGTATGGGGAACATCAGACCCTCAGTAAAAGTTTCTAAAAACTTTCCCTCCAATTCTATTTAAATATTTTTACAAATGAAATAAGTTAAGAAAGACTTTCGTGAATATTACTTCTTACTCGCTCTAGTGGGGCAACTTATGCATACTCCTGTACATTTGGTATATATTCTTATTCCTAAAGCTACAATATTCATGATGTAAGTTGAGGTAAGGTACTAAAATTTTTTTAAAGTTTTATCTGGTGAAAACTTTTAGCCTTGTATTACTGTATTTAAGAAATAATAATCACAGTATTACCACTGGAGGAGAAGTTATGGGCTTTTTCTCTCCATTTATCATATTAGTAAATAGGAAGTACTGTAAATATTAGTAAATATTAAGTCAGGAAGAGGCTTCTTCAAAGTTAAACCTGCTCTTTAGGATCATTATACTTAACCAGGAGATGGCACTCATGCACTTTGTTCTGTAGTCCAGAAAGCAAATCTGGAAGCCAAAGGTTGCCTCAGCAATGCATTATGTAATATTGTGTGAATTAAACGTTTTGTTTCATCCTACTGCATATCCTTCAATTATTTATGGTGCATGTTAAGGTAATTAGTTATCTCACCATGTCTTCCTTAAAAGCCTAACTTATTTTACATCAGGAATATAATATATGCTCTGACTAAATCACCTGTTTCATTTTGCAGGTTATTCTAAAGAAGTGTCTATCCTTAAAAAGAAAGAAAAGAAAAATATTTATGTACTATAAATCAAGCAGTTACTAAGTTAATAAGTAATAATAAGCTGTAAGGATGACAATGGAGTTCAAGTTCAACAACATGTAGGTGGTGCTAACATAAAAGCTGCTGTGAATATTAATTTCCTCCATTATTTGTATCTGTTGCAGTGTTGGTAGATGCATTTTTACGTAATGAAGAGATTTTGAATTTTGTCATCCAAAAAGTAATGAGAGGATCTCTTTCAAGGATTTAATACTTAACATATTTTTACTTTAATTTTAATGTGTTTATAAATTTTATTATTGTGTGTTATGGGAACTTATGTAGATATTTGCTTGCTAAATAAAATGAAAAATTGGATAGTTATTTAGGAATATAACTCAAATAACTATTAACATGTTATATGCTCTATGTCTGACATTATGCTAACTGCTGTGATGTGAAGAGTTTTAAAATCCCTACCTTCAAGTAGCTCACAGTCTTATGTTATGCAGTTATCTGCACACCTTAAATTATTTTGATTTTAATATTTTTGATGCTGTAGTGCTACCATATTGAATTAATGAAGGGCTTGTAATTTTGTTAAGAATTAATTAAAACTAGACATTTAGAAGGCACATCATTTTTGATGCTTCCTAAAATAATGAAGTTGGCTTTGTGTATGTAAGTCTCCTTTTAACTCATGTTTTAATATTATAGTATCCACACATCATGAGGTATTCACACTTGGTTTAAAAAAATTGCTTGTTCAATAAGATACAAACAAAAGTATTTTGTGATAGAAAAATTCCATTTTAAATGTTGGAAGGAAGCTTGGTTACACAGGTAAGAATAACTTTTTAAGTCATTTCAAGGGGCTATCAAATATATTGCTGTACCTAACCTTCATGGAAATTATTGTCTGTTGATATAATCCAAAAAGAATATACTTTATAGTCTTTAGACTCTTTATGTCCATTAAGCATATACTTAAGGAACAAGTAAGCAAAAAATAAAATGACAATAAAAGAGAAAGCAGCTTGAAATCTATGGTTTTAAGAGTTCAAGTTATGAAATTGTAGTTCACAAATTAGGCAGAACTTATGTCCATAAAAAGTATAAGTTTGTGATTTTTTTTGCGGTTTTATACCCCTGCAGTAACAGAATAACATGGATGATAGCATGAACTGTTGAGTCAGATTTGCCTGTGATCAAGTTTTTGAAAAATAACCAATAAGTATATTTAGTAGTGTCTAAAATCCCCATGTTACAGTTATAGATAACCTGTTAAACTAAACAGTATTTAATAGTCACAATGATTTTAAGTGAGGCAAATAAGGGAAACTATTATAGTTTTCATGTCATTGTTTCCAGATAAATGCTCCTACATGCAAATGGGTGGTTTTCTAGCATTATCAGAAAGAGAACACACACACACACACACACACACACACACACACACTGTAGACCACAAGCAGAAAAAAGTTTGAAATTTATTGATGAGAAACATATTTTGCATTGTTATGATCAAATAAATGATTTCCAGAACATTTTTTTAGTAGCAGAAACTTTTTGTTAAAGAAATCTTAAATATATGGCTAATGTGTAAAAATATATAAGACCAGTTCTTCTGGTTAAAGAGGTGTTGAGGGTCTTGGAGACCAACTCTCAATTAGTTTCTTTTAGAATCTGAGTCACAGAAACCTAACCCCATAGTAACTGAACACAAAGGCTACACATTTCTCAATTTGAAAGATAGTAATCCGCCCCCCCACACACCCCCTGGCTCATATAGGCAACCTTTAAATAAGGTTTACTTTCCTTCTCCTCCAGTAAGAAAAAAATTAAACCATAAAGTCTCCACCTTTTCCCTACTTTGCATTAGGTTTTTTCTAGTATGAGGTCTATATTTTTTGCATGGGTAACCAATTGTTTTGGCATCATTTGTTGGAAAGCCTATTCTTTCTTCACTGAATTGCTTTTGCACCTTTGTCAAAAGTCAATTGATTATATATGTGTAGGACTCTACCTGGAATGTTTTCTGTTCTGTTGGCCTAATTGCCTATCTCTATGTCAATATCACATTGCGTTAATTACTGTAGCATTATAATAAGTCTTGAAATCACATCGTTGTTTTGGGTATTCTAAGTTCTTTACATTTTTATATCATTTTAGAATCAGCTTCTCAATTTCTTAAACAAATAAACAAAACCAAACTGAGCCGGGTTTTTTTTTTTTAAATATATTTTATTGATTTTTCACAGAGAGGAAAGGAGAGAGATAGAGAGTTAGAAACATCGATGAGAGAGAAACATCGATCAGCTGCCTCCTGCACATCTCCCACTGGGGATGTGCCCGCAACCCAGGTACATGCCCTTGACCGGAATCGAACCTGGGACCTTTCAGTCCGCAGCCCGACGCTCTATCCACTGAGCCAAACCGGTTTCGGCCTGAGCCGGTTTTTCATTGTATTGCATTTCAACCAACATGTTATATTTTCATTAAAATCAAAAGACTTTCTAATTTCTCATTAGATTTCTTCTTTGGCCCGTGTGTTATTTATAAGTGCATTATTTAGTTTCCAAATGTTTGGGTTTCTATTACTTTTTCTAACATAATCCCATTA
>NW_005876981.1:0-9198 GCF_000147115.1 Myotis lucifugus | reverse complement strand
CTTCCTGCTCCCTCCACCGGCCCTGGTGATCCCCTCTGCATCTTCCTCAGGACTTCAGCTAAGATGTTATGAGTAGGTGGCCCCCTTCTTCCGCTCACAGAAAGACAAAAACCCCCACTCAGCACATCCACACCTATGGACAATGGCAGACACACACACAGAGTCAGGTGCATATACACGTGCATACAATGACACTCAACCAGCCAGACACATACATAGAAACCCAGACAACAGCTCACAGAAATTTAAGAAATCACCTCCTCTGCTGTGCTCCAGGTTTGAATCCCTCATCTCCAACCACCTGCCTTTCCATGGAGGAGCTACAAACGCCTCTTGGATCCCCAGACTCCTGGGTAGAGAGCAGACATGAGAACTTCAGGAACATCTAGGGGAGTAAGAAGCCAGGAGAGAACTCATTCAACTGATGGCACCAAAGGCAGGAACCCAGAACCAGGGAAGCAGTTAGTATAGAACAATGGACAATAGAGGCTGGCAAAAAATCTTACTTTAAGAATACAGCAGGAGCCCTGACCGGTTTGGCTCAGTGGATAGAGCGCCGGCCTGCGGACTCAAGGGTCCCAGGTTTGATTCCGGTCAAGGGCATGTACCTTGGTTTCGGGCACATACCCAGTAGGGAGTGTGCAGGAGGCAGCTGATCGATGTTTCTCTCTCATCGATGTTTCTAACTCTCTATCCCTCTCCCTTACTCTCTGTAAAAAATCAATAAAATATATATTTTTTAAAAAGTACAGCAGGAATACATGTTTCTAACGACGGCAGGCAAGCTTATTGTAGAAAGACATAAAAATACATACTCTATACACCAACACCCAACACACTCTTTAGCATGTGTAGACAGCTTAAAAAGGAGAACTTTAAAAGCTGGACAAAACTGGAAGAAAAGACCTAGCTCAGCGGTTCTCAACCTGTGGGCTGAGACCCCTTTGGTGGTCGAACGACCCTTTCACAGGGGTCACCTAAGACAATCGGAAAACACATATATAATTACATATTGTATTTGTGATTAATCACTATGCTTTATGTTCAATTTGTAAGAATGAAAATACATCCTGCATATCAGATAGTTACATTATGATTCATAACAGTAGCAAAATGACAGTTATGAAGTAGCAACGAAAATAATTTTATGGTTGGGGGTCACCACAACATGAGGAACTGTATTAAAGGGTCACGGCATTAGGAAGGTTGAGAACCACTGGCCTAGCTGGTTTGGCTCAGTGGATAAAGTGTTGGCCTGCGGATTGGATTGAAGGGTCCCGGGTTTGATTCCAGTCAAGGGCACATGCCCGGGTTGCTGGCTCGATCCCCAGTAGGGGGTATGCAGGAGGCAGCCAATCAATGATTCTCTCTCATCATTGATGTTTCTATCTCCCTCTCTCCCTTCCAATCTGAAATCAATAAAAATATATTTTTAAAATTTAATATTAAAAAAAAACTGGAAGAAAAAAAAACCCACCCTTAATTGGCAGGCACTGGCAGCAGGTTTGAGAGGTCCGGATCCCGGGAGGCAGGCGTACTGTAGTGCTGCTTTTCTCAGGAGCAGTTTGCCGATATGAATGCAGTTCTTAAATGACTGGGAAACAGACCAGAAAGATGGCCCAAGGATGGGGCTGTCATCTGTTTAGCTCTCTCTCAAGAGCCCGCCTTGCACACCTGCTAGAGGTTGAGGCCCACCATTAGGTTCTCTTGTTTAGGTGTGACCCAGAACGTTTCTAAGGACGCCCACAGGTTGGATGGGTAGGGACTGCTCAGGGAAGCAAGGCTTTGGGACGGGGCAGAGCGTGAGAGAACTGGTGAGCCTGACAATGTTGTCTGAGCTCCTACTGCCTGCCAGGCCCTGTGCTGTGATTTTTTTTTTTTCTTAAATCACAGGGAAGGGCAATTGAATTGAATTGCAAATCTTGCGTGAATTTTGGGACACACTATAGAATGCGAGCCAAACAAGATAAATCCACATGTTTATCGTATATAAGAATGATTGAGGAGATAACTGACTCAACCTGGATTCACAAACCAGGTTTATATAGCGATAATGTCAGCCCCCCATTAGTTTCCTGTAAATAATAAGACCATTGGGGCTTACAAGTAATACTTAGTGCCCTACGGACAAGCTCAAGGTATTGGTGAAGGTGATAAACTGAATCACTCAATCCTGTTTCACCTCCTACTTCCCTTGACCATTCAGTTTCTCCTCTTCTTGACCTTCCGGAGTAAAGTGGAAATTCTTCAATGGCCTCTAAACAGTTATGCGCACTCATCACGACTAAAACAATGATTCTGAAACTGGACAAACAGGCACGAAGGCTGATAAGGTTTACAGCAAACTTCCCTGAGATCAGTGGGGGCCTGATTCTCTACCAGGCACATTGTGTGAAACCCTCCACTATCATCTACTGCTTTATAGTAAATTGCACCTGGAATTGTTTCCGAATGATCATAACAGTATTTTGCGGACTTAGGAGTTGCTAATGATAATTGTGACAGTAAATTTGCTGATACAGCCCCACAAAGATCTGCTAACTCAATTTTTTCAAGAACAGTCAGGTCTCCAGATGTATGTACAACAACACGTGTAACATGGCATAAGTCAACAATTACTTCAATAGGTGTGTCCTTGGGAACAACAATTAATTCTATCCTCCTGTGTGTACTATGAGGGCTTTTAATAGATTTTTACTGAAAAACCGGAGAAGAACCAAGCAACACTTAGAGAGATGGAGTTACATTTATTACACGCGGGACCAGAGGAAAATGTATCTCAAATTCTGGGTGAAATCACACAGGAGGTTTCCTGTATTTATACTATCTCACCCCCTTTGTCTCCCCAGTATGGGTTTTTTTGGTTCCCTTTGTAAGTTCTTAAAGGGCCCTATGTTAAGGAAGCCTGTAGGGGTGTCATCCGAATAGCATTATGTACACTTGCTAAAGCAACTTGAATATGATGCCGGGAATATCTCAGAGTAATTTGAAGAACCAAGGAAAAGTATCCAGGAATCACTGTTTCTGCTGGGTTCACTTCGGGAAAAATGTTAGATGACATTTTCATGTTTTTTCTTAATCGTTGCTTACGAGAATGAGCGGAAGAGCTCATCAAGGGAGGACTCGATCTCACTTGGCTGAGAGGGTGGTGTGGTTTGACCTGTGGAGGGCTGTGGAGCAGGTGCAACCAGCTGTTGATCTAAACAGGGCATTAGGTCAACGTGGCCTTGTGGTGCACATGTTGCGACGTCCGACGACAGGCTGAGTCGACTTATCTGCCTCTTAATGTCAACTATCTCTTCCCGAATATCCTTTAGGTCCCTCAAGACATGGTCAGTCATTTCTTTGATGACCTGGAGTTGGGGAGCAGATGATTCCGAAGGTTTCTTCAACACGTGGATCAGCTGGAGAAGCGCGGTTCTAATGCTGCAGCCTGATTCTGCTGATTGAGTCTGGGCAACTGAGAGCATGGCCTGCACCTGGCTAACCGTTTGCTCCATTACTTCAGGATCCAGTGTCACCGATTCTTGAGTAGTTGCTATCTCCATTCCCATTGATTCGGATTCTGATATAACCTCTTTGTGTGGCTGGATCACTTGGGTGCCTCCTCTTGTCTCCACCATCGCAGCATGTGTTGCCTCCTGAGATAATTTGATCTTCGTCTGTTTCCTGGTAGCTCTCGCTCTCGTCACTGGATTGGACATCACAGTGGCTGGTTTCTAGTAGCTGATCGGCGATTATTTCAAGAGCTCTGAGAACTCTTAACGACATTGTGTCCCCTGTGCTGTGATCTTACTTGCAAGGTCTATGACAGTCCGTTAATGGAGGAGCAAAGGACAGAGTGGGGAAGCCAGTTGCCCATGGCTGCACAGAGGGGAGTCGTGATTTGAGGCTGCAGCTGGCTGACACGGCCATCCTGTCATCTGTAACAACAGGCCTGGGCGCTGGCAGGTGTCCGGCACTGTGACGGGCTGGGGAACTGGGGGCATGTAGAGAATGGCCGATACCAGACAGACTGACAGGTCTGCTGGTGACATTCCATGGCTGCTTCCAGATCCAGTGAAAAGCCTGCCTCTGTCAGGAAGCCCTCCCTGAGGGGCTCAGGGCCATGGCAAGAAGGCTCAAAGGTGACTGATGGTGGGGGCAGCCCTCCCTTAGCCTTGCTTGGTTGTCAAGCCCCTTCCTTAGATGGCTCAGGATTGAGCATCAACCTATGAGCCAGGAGGTCACGGTTCGATTCCCAGTCAGGGCACATGTCCAGGTTTCGGGCCTGCAGGAGGCAGGCGATCAGTGATTCTCTCTCATCACTGATGTTTCTTCTCTCTCCCCCTCTCCCTTCCTCTCTGAAATCAGTAAAAAGATATAGTAAAAAAAGAAGAGCTGCAGGAGACCTGGCCAGTGGAATCAGCCCTCTGACTGTGGCATTTGAGGCCTTGCTTGATGGAACCTCACCCATCAGCGCCATCCTCCCTGGCCTCAGCCATCACTCCAATCCATCCACTCCTGGCAGCTTCTGGGCCACTTTCCTAGACCCCAGAGCGCCTGAAACTCACTTTGCTGGCCTGTGGCCCTGGGGCCTGGAAGGAAGCAGAGGTTTGAGTGTGCCCTACCGCACCCCACCCAGGCAGCCAGGGTGTGAGGCTCCCCGAGGCGGGCCATGGTGGAAGCCAGGGGCCAGGTGGCCCTCCTCCCACCCCCGAGGGCCCTGAGCCAGTGTTCCCATGACCTCAGTGGGCCAGATGGTTCTCAGCTCTTTCCAACCTTCAGAGTGAGGGGTAGCTCTCTCTTACTTGGTGATGAGTCATAAGAAATTTGGCCTTTGATCAACTGTCTTTTTCTGCCGTATCTATTGACTATGGTTGTAGCAGAGGAGGAAAAAGTCCAAACCACGAAGACTGCCAAGGACTGGAGAATGGAGAGAAGCTGTTGCTGCTGTTGGGACCCCTGAACCAGCTGTGCGTGCAGCATGCTCACGAGTCTGTCCTGTTACATAAGCCGGTATCATTCTTCCTGCTTGAGCCAGTGGAACTTGGCTGTGTATCCAATACTTGATATCAAAGGCCCTTTTATCATTTAAAACAAATCTAGTTGTTGTTTTCTTATTGATAAAACTAGAGGCCTGGTGCATGAAATTCTTGCATGGGTAGGGTCCCAAGGCCTGGCCGGTGATCAGAGCCAATCGGGGCCTGCCGGCTGGGGCCTTCCTTCATTCTGTGCCACCCCCTGGTGGTCAGCATTCATCATGGTGAGCGATCGGTCTCCTGGTCGAACTCCCAAGGGGACACTTTGCATCTTAGCCTTTTATATGTATAGATAACTTGGAGTAAATTAGCCCCCTGTTTCCAATCTCCTAATTAAAAAAATAACCCAAGCACAAGAAAAGTTAATGTTTAATAGGTATCACTGAGTCAGTTATTGGAATTTTCACCAAGTGTCTACATTATTATATGATGGACTTAATTAAAGAGAAAAGACAAAGTAACCTGAAGATCTAGCCAGCTAGTAATGCTGAAGCCAACGTGCACAGATTTCAACACATTTATCTGCTTTTGAAGCCGAACAGACAGTCAAATTAGTCTGAACAACAAAAACTGCTCCTGTATGTGAGTGGCCGTGGGGTTTCCAACCTCTACTTCTAACCAGGTCACACCTGGGACCAGTTGGTGGCTGTGCCAGCCAGAAACAGTATATGCAGAATGAATTAGGTGGTTAGTCAGCTCCTAAGTCATTCAGATCCCTTCCAGGCTGGATCAACAGCCAGGGGAGATCGCCAAGCATCCCTGAGACAGGAAGCAGGTAGCCAGTTCCCACCAGGAGGCCGGCAGCTCCTTCCTCCAGCAGCTGTGGCCACCATGTGGCTGCCTGCGTCCCTGCCAGGCTGCAGGAGGCTGAGAAACGGGTCCTGGCTAAATGCGACTCGGAGGACACAGCCTTGTAGAGTGACCTTGGACTCCCCTGTCACTGCAAGCTTCGTCTATACGGCACCAGTGTGCGCACGCACACATAGACACACAAGTGAGTGTGCAGCCGTCCAGAGACAGGTGAGAGGACTCTGAGGCCAGGTGTCCATGGAAACGGGCATTCTGCAGCAGGAACGGAGTGGCTTGTTGGTGACTTCCCCCCGGATGTTCTGGGTAAACAGCAGGCCTAATACCGATTGTATTGGCCAACTCCTTCCTCTCCTGGCCTCGGGGGCTGGGCCAGGAGCCAGGGTCACGCCATCTGAAAGCAGCCACACGATGCTTGTCTTCTCTTGGTGAAGATTTCAGAAACCCTGCAGCTGTGTCATCAGCACCCGGGGCAGAGTCTGGCTCACACAGCCCTGTCTCTCCCAGAGCCCGTCTTCAGTGACAGCGTGGTGGGGAAATGCACTTGTCAACGTGCTCAGTGAAAAAGAGTCCCCTGCGAGAACCATGCATAGGATGCTGGGCCGCTGGACAGGACAGTGTGCACACAGCCTGCTTTCTCATCCTGAACTCGTCCCAGCCACACTGTCCACCCGGAGAGGCTCTCCCCTCCGTGAACCTCCCTCACCCCCCGTGTCCTCCCCCCATGAGGGACCCTCTCTCTTATCTCTACCTGCCAGCGGGCCAGACACCCCCAGTCAGGGACAGCTTAGTCACCCTTGGTTGTGTCTTAAGCCAGTACTTCCTAAGTCTTCATATTAAATGGAACAGAGGCCACAGGCACACCTGCTTCTCCTGTGAACGACTCCCCAAGAATTAGCTCCAGACCCTTCACCTGTATCCCCCTATTTAAGGTTAAAGACTTCCAACTGTGGTTGAGAAAGAGCCAATCTAGAGGAGAGCAGTTATAAAGTAAATTAAAATATACACTCACCTTAGGCCCCTAGGGACAGAGCATTTCAGAGACACAGGGGACCTGGGCATCAGGTCCCAGGGCACCTCCTCCTAGTCATGCTGCACGCCGGAGGGGGCTACATGCTCTCACCTGTCCCTGGACACTCGGTAGACGCGGCCCCGGCATGAGGTCTTGTAGGTCAAGTTGCCATTTGAAACTATCAGGAGACATTGAATAGATGCTGCCGTGGAGGAACAAGAAGGTGGACATGCTCGAGTCACTAAACAGAAGAGCCATAATGAATGGTGCACTGAAGCACGAAGCTGAAGGCACAATGGCCAGGACAGTATTTAAGGGTCCATGTTTCACTCTGGGTGATGGTACAAGGAACCACTCGGGCCCTCAGGATGCGCGATGGTGGCTGGGGCTTTCACTGTATCTCTGACGCCCTTTGCAGATGCCCTCTGCCTGCCTGATGGAAACCGGCTTCCAGAAAGGTCACTCACTTTCCCAGGAGCCTGCACTTTGACCTTCATTCTAATGGATGAATGAGAAATGGTTTCAATGAGTGGAGCCCATGAGGAAGGTTGTGACCGAGGAATCAAGCCCTGCCTGGATTTGCAAAGTCCGACCAAATGGGCAGCCTCCTGCTGCCCCGAGGTCTAGGCCCGGTCTTCACATGCCCCCCCCCCCCCCGCCCCACCGCCGCCGAACCCAGATTGGCAGTGGGCATTGCTTCTGCTACAAAGACTGCAGAATCTGGGATGAACACATTTTAGACTGTCGTTTGCATCAGACAGTGACACCGTGACTATTTCTTCATGTATATTCTGTAGAGAACCCCCACCTTTGTGGTCCATGCTGGGGCTGAGCTGTGGGGCTGGGGCTGGCTCTGTTGGGCTGGGATCCCTGAGTTAGGGACACCCCAGCAGCCGGAGCTCGGACATTCTACGTGACGATGAGCAAACCAGTGACCTAATGAAAAATTCTGGCTCTGTAACTGACTTGGCCAAAATGCAGACGTGTCCTGTGGATAAGGCCCAGGTGCTGGCATTTTAAGACGCTATGAGGCCGGTCATCAGGGCAGTGAAAGCATATGGAATGTGTCGCACGCATTTTCTTCTTTGTCCAAAACTGTTATCCATTTCCTTAGCTTTGTATTTGTGTAATAGGATGCCTCGGAGATGAAATTTCAGGGTCCCCATACTTACCAACTCATTTGCTCAAAATGTCTGTATTGATTTAAGTAGAAATGGCCCCATGTCCTTAAGGAAATTACAATTTAAAACCAGGTTCCTAACTGTGATCTTTCCTTCTCTGGGCCTCAGTTTTCTGATAGTTAAAACTAGAGTAGTCTTGTAGGATGCACAGCTCTGATGTCATAGAATTTTTTAATCTTTCTGACACTACAGCTACTAGTATATAGCAAACATGTGGGTCAGTCTCATCTGTTGCCCAGGTCCTCCCCACCCACATTGCAAGGACTCTGGGGTTCCTGGCCTTTACACATGACCTGCAAATGGGCCCCTGTGTCTGAGCACATGATCCCTTAGTTCCGTGTGTTTGACTTAATCCTAGACAATGTTCAAGGGGAAGTGTGCACCCCCAGGCCTTTGCACATGATTGGACTGACTCCAGGAGAAAATGCCTCCTCAGTGAAAACATTAAATAAGGGTGGTCTCCTTACCCCAAGTTCACAGGAGAAATGGAGCCCCTGACTGTGAACCAGCGTCAGGATGTTCCTGAAATAATAATGAGCATTTACTGAATGGTAATGCTGCCTGAGGCGCTATTACAAGAGCTTTGTGTGGACTCATTCATTTACTCCTCATGACAATTCTCCCAGAAGATAACAGTTTTATTTCCCTTTACAGTACATGGAGCACAGAGAGGGTAAGCAATTTGCACAGGTCACACAGCTGATAGGCAGAGGGGCTGGTATCAGGATCAGTCATTCTAACTCTATAGGCTGTATGCTGTGTATATCACCCTGCCTTTCATTACCTCACTTCATCTAATTTAATATTCTTTAATCCTCATTCTAATGCTCGGAATTAGGCATTATCAGTGGTGTGCTGGTAAATGTTTAACCAATGGCTCTCTGGGGAAAAGGGGGTGCTGATTTGTAGTGTTTGCCAATTTCTGTGGTGTACATGGGTGGAGAGGGTAATTGGGGGGAGAGGAGTTATCTGTAATATTTTCAACAATAAAGATACCTTTTTATATCATTTTAAAAATGTATCTAAAGAAGTGTCATTCTCATTCCCGCCTCTGGCTACCCAGTTTTTCCTACCCCCATAAGGAATCATTTTTATTAGTCTTCTAGTATTTCTTTATGCAAATATAACACATATTTGCATATATGTACACACAGTCTTATTTTCCCAATTACACCAA
>NW_005876980.1:5934-9298 GCF_000147115.1 Myotis lucifugus | reverse complement strand
ATGACGTTGTTACTATCCTATCTAATAAAGAGGCAATATGCAAATTTAACCTCACGCCCTCACAAGATGGCTGCTTACAACCAGACTGGCAAGGGGGGTGGGGTTAGTGAGGGACGACCAAATGACTGAACAAGCAGGCTGTGTGGAGCGAGTAGGCCGGTGGGGGGGGCAGTTGGGGGCGACCAGGCCAGCAGGGAGGGCAGTTAGGGGTGACCAGGCAGGCAAGCAGGTGAGCAATTAGGAGCCAGCGGTCCAGGATTGTGAGAGGGATGTCCGATCGGGCCTAAACTGGCAGTCGGACATCCCCCGAGGGGTCCCGGATTGGAGAGGGTGCAGGCTGGGCTGAGGGGGACCCCCCCCATGCATGAATTTCGTGCACCAGGCCTCTAGTTTTATCATAAGGTCTTAGAGTCGTGGGGGACGGTTGAGTGTGGGTCCCCGGATCTGCCACCTTTGTCCACGCCACGTCATCGCTGCTTTTACTGCTGCCGACGTCTCCGTGTGGGCTCTGCCTCAGTCTGGTCCCCTCGATCAGGTCCTCGGACGTAGTCAGAGTGGCATTTACAGACACAAGTCCCGTCATGGCGGCTGCCACGGCTCCCCATTGTCATGGGAGACGGCCCACAGCCCTGAAGGTGGTGGCCAGAGCCTCTTTCTGGTGAGCAGTTGTTCAATAGTGCACCTGCCCCAGCCTGCGGGCCTGCGTCCCCCAAACCCCTGTGTGGAAGCCGAACCCCAGTGCACTGTGGTTAGGAGGTGCAGAGACATGGCAGCCCCTCTCCCTGTCCTTCTGGTCACCCCCTTTCGTCCTTTCCCAAGGACACCGGCGAGCGTGGGTAACAGGCTGACGTGGGCAGTCTCAGCCGACCACGGAGCCCCATCTGCGGTCACGTGGGCCGCGGTTCTGCCGGCTCCCGGGCTTTGAAGAAACCGTGGAAGTCGATGGGCCTTAGACTTCTCTTTGCTCTTCTGCATCTGGAATTGTGATGGTGAGGGCAGTGGGAAGGGCTGGGTCCCGGCCGCGTCTTCATTAATTAGCCGGTGACCTTGGGCAGTCACTCCCCTCTCGGCCCAGCTCCCCGTTTTGGGAAGGGGAGGCTTGAACCGGGTCTCCGCAGCCTCTAACACGACCCCGCTGCGAGGGGAGGGCCGGGGTCTGCTCAGCCCGAGACTGTGGGCCTCAGATGCAGCGGTTCGAGGTCAGCATTTTCCCCTTCAAACCTCCAGCCTACATCCGGCTCAGGGGGTGGCAAAGCCTGAGTTTTAAAACCGACACCTTTCTTTTCCAGGATTCTCTACCTAGAAGCCCAAGATGATGAGAGTATGCCTTGCTTTTACCATGTTCTCCTGCCAAGCACTGTGCTCTGCGGGGCCCGACCATTTCATTTTATACATGAACACACGTGCACACGCACGCAAATGTATACGTACACACATGCACATACATGAACACATATGCAGAAATGTGTCTCTATATGGGTTCTGATTCTAAATGTTGTACATTATAGACAATGAGGAGACCAAAAATTATGAGTCAGTCATAATCTCACTGTCAACACGCCTTTTATTTTGATTATTTATTTTACATAATTTTTATTGATTTCGGAGAGGAAAGGAGAGGATGAGAGAGAGAAACATCCATGATGAGAGAGAAACATTGATTGGCTGCTTCCTGCACGCCCCACACTGGGGGTCGAACCCACAACTGGGCATGTGCCCTGACCAGAATTGAACCGTGACCTCCTGGCTCACAGGTCTACGCTCCACCACTGGGCCACACCGGCCAGGCTCAACATGCCGTTTACCTTTCGGCGTTTTCCCCAGTGCTTCCTCCTGTGTCCCGGGGGTGTGCGTGTACACCCTCTCCCGCACTCTCTCCACTGAAGCGGCGCTGCTCTCTGTGCCGCCCGCGTCCTCCGCCGCGTGGGTAGGCTTTCCCCACACCTTGGCCATGGAGCGGGTGCGGGCCAGCGCCCTGCTGACCGGTGCTCTGGGAGGTCCGAGTGTGAACACCTGGATGAGCTGTGGTTGACAGGTGACCAGATGCACAGCGGGGGCTCGGGGTCCCCCCACCGCTCCCCATCACACGCTTTTGATCTCAGGGGCCGGCAGGTGCAGCCTGAGAAAGTGGCCGTTGCGTGCTGTGCGCCGTGGCCCAGGCGGTCCTCGTGCCCACGGAAGCCTCTCTGGCATCAAATCCCTTTGCAGGGGGTACTGGCTGTGATGGGCAGGGTGCCCTCAGGGACCCTCCCAGGGACGGGCCGGCCGACTGCCCCTAGGGGCCCGCAGGGATTGGCTGGCCGACTGCAAGAGCGCATCTCCGCAGGGCCGCCTTCCGCTGGCCTTGCCCCCTTAGGGACCTGCTGGAATGGGAGCCCGGGTGGCTGGGCCGAGGGCTATGGGACCAGGCCTGGCGCTGACCCGTCACTGCCTGGCCCTGGGGCTGCAGGCCACTCAGAGTCCCGCCTCTTCCTGGGACCTGCCGTCCTGCTCCGTGTCCTCTGCAGACACCCACGTCACAGCCTCCCCAGTGTTTTATTATTATTTAATAAAAAATAGTTTTATTGATTTCAGAGAGGACGGGAGAGACAGAAACATTAATGATGAGAGAGAATCACTGACCTGCACGTCTCCTACTGGGGAGGGAGCCCGCCACCCGGGCACGTGCCCTGACTGTGACCTGAACCGGCTGAGTGTGGAATCGAACCGTGACCTCCTGGTGGAGAGGCCCACGTTCAACCCCTGAGCCACACTGGCCGGGCCTCCCCGTGTTTGAACTCGGACGATGCGCTGTGGGCTCTGCCAGAGGGGGGTGTTGTTTTCAGAATAGCCACCTTCCTGGGGTGGACTGAGTTCTCCGTCAGGCCCGGGCTGCAGCATTAACCTCAGACCCACGTTTAAGGGGGAAATGCCGTACGGATCCCTGTGGTGTCACCTTCACCTACAGACCAGGCTAGTCAGATGCTGGGCGACTTTGCAGAGACGGCAAATAGCAACCCAACGTCCCCTGCACGATGTCAGGGTGGAGGCAGGACCCTTTAGTGCAGTGGTTCTCAACCTGTGGGTCGAGACCCCTTCGGGGGTCGAACGACCCTTTCACAGGGGTCGCCTAAGACCATTGGAAAACACATCTATAATTACAGATTGTTTTTGTGATTAATCACTATGCTTTAATTATGTCCAATCTGTAACAATGAAATTGGGGGTCCCCACAACATGAGGGACTGTACTAAAGGGTCGCGGCATGAGGGAGGTTGAGCACCGCTGCTCTAGTGCCTCACCCCATCAGCTCTGAGTCCCGCAGCCTGGCAGGGCCTGGCGGCTTCGAGTCCCGCGAGCGTGACGCAGCCCTGTCAGGTCACTG
>NW_005876980.1:0-5834 GCF_000147115.1 Myotis lucifugus | reverse complement strand
TTTATTTCTAATCCTCAGCCCAGGATATTGTTCCATCGATTTTCTTAGAGAGAGAGGAAGAGGGAGGGAAAAGGGGAGGAAAGAGGGGGACAGAGAAACATCGATGTGAGCGAGACACCTGGATGGGTTGCCTCCCGCACGTACCCCGATTGGGGTGGGGATCGAGCTGCCCCCGACCAGGAACTGAGTCCATGGCTGACGCTCAGCCCAGGCCAGGCGCCTCATGGGTTTCACTCTTCACCCGCTCAGCACGGCGGGGCGCCCTGTAGGCCCCGTCTTCGCAGCCCCGAGCCCCACACGGCACCCGCTACCGAGCCGGGCCCGAGCCAGCGGGACGCGTTCCGAGAGGAAGACTCTGAGGACGCTCTGCAGGGCGGCTTGGCCTGTGCCGTCCACTCCCCTGTGGCTGCTGCTCCTGAAACTGTTGTCCCCGAGGAATGGGAACCTGCAGGGGCCTGTGGGGGTCCTGGGGTGCGCTCAGTCAGCCGCCACCGCTCCTGCCCCCATCCCCGCCCTCCCCCTCCCTCCCCGGTGCCCAGGCAGCCAACTCGCTTTAAATGGACCCAAAGCGACAATGACACAAACCACCTGTGTGGACGGCCCAAGCAGATCCTCTGTGATCAACCAGGAATTCCCAGGTTCCCTACGAGTGTCTAAGACCAGATACTGTCCTGGGATTTAAGGTTTTATTAACCGCACCATTCAGAGGTGCTGACTGGGTGACCAGCCTTTTCCTGCTGCCGTGGGAGGCAGGCAGGGGGCAGGCACAGGTGTGATGCAGCAGGTGCGGCCGGAGACGGGCATGGAAACCAGGAAGGTCCCGGCTGGGGTTGCTCCGTGGGTTGAGCACTGTCCCAGGCACCACAAGTACTGGTCCAGCTCTAGCCGGTGTGGCTCAGTGGATGGAGTGTCGGCCTGCGGACCAAAGGGTCCTGGGTTCAGTTCCCATTGAGGGCACATACCTGGGTGACAGGCTCCTCCCCGACCCTGGCCCTGGCTCTGGTTGGGGCGGGCCGCTGGAGGCAACTAATCGATGTGTTTCTCTCACGTCGATATTTCTCTGTCTTTCCCTCTCTCCCACTCTCTCTAAAAATCAATGGAAAAATATCCTTGGGTGAGGATTTAAAAAAAAAAAAGGAAAGTATATTGGTTTGATTCCAGGTCAGGGCACATGCCTGGGTGTGGGCCTGATCCCCAGTGGGAGGTGTGCAGGAGGCAGCTGATGGATGATTCTCACATGATGTTTCCCTTTCACATCAATCTCTCTCTCCCTCTCTCTCTCTCCCCTCCCTTCCTCTCTCTCTAAAAACATAAAAACATATTAAAACAAAACAAAACTGTGAGGGTGTGGCCTGGGCGCCACTGAGAAGGAATTCCTTAGAAGGAACGCCTGCTGAGAGGTTTGCCCAGGCTTTCTATGTCCATTAACAAATACTTTCTTAAAGTAAGCTGATCATTGGGATGGAAGATTCTTTTTAGCAACGTGTGATATGATAGTGAAGCATAGTTAATCTTGAATGAGCGAGTGTCCTCATTAAATACACAATAATGTCCACGTTAGGGACGCATCCACAATCTTATTTTCTAAGTTTCATATAAACAGTGGAACTATGGGGAAAAAATCTGTAAAAAATGTTCTGTGTAGGTATGTATACGGTCGAGAAGAAATTGATATTCTTCAGGGGGAAATGCTCGTACATTAGATTGAACTCAGACCTGTTCCCACGAAAATGTGTCCTGAGGACAATGGAGAAGGAACCTGCCCTGACCCCCCTCCCCCAGCACGGCCCTCCCCTGGCGGCTCCTTCTGTCACCAGCGGTGGTGACAGACCCGGGCGGGGGGGCGGGGGGGCTGCTCCGGGAGGTACCATCCCTCCCGGCAGGACCCCTCACCAGTGGGCGTTATTTTTTAAAATGTTTTTATTGATTTCAGGGAGAGGGAGAGGGAGAGGGAGAGAGAGATCAATGATGAGAGAGAATCATGGATCGGCTGCCTCCTGCATGCCCCCCACTGGGGACCGAGCCCACAACCCGGGCCTGTGCCCTGACTGGGAATGGAACCATGACCCCCTGTTCATGGGCCGATGCTCAAGCCATACCACCTGGCCTGATGGGGGTCACTTCATGTCACGGGGACGGCTCCCCACCAGGGCCCTCGACGGCCACCCTGTGCCATGGGGCCCGGAGCAAGCGCATCCAGGGCGAGAGGTCCCTTTGGAAACCCCGACGTCTCAGAGGACAGGAGGTGCCCCGTGGCTGACTCTCCTCGACGGCTGTGAGGGGAAGTGGCATAATGGGCCTCCGGTGGCAGGAGTGGGGCTGGGGGAGAGGGAGCTGCCTCTATGGAGTTTCTTCAGCACCATTTGGAAAGGGCCCGGCTCTGCCATGTGGGGCCACGTGTCCTGGGACTGGGACCTGCTCTTCAGTGGGGGGGACCACCTTCCAGACGGCTGCCCAGGGGCGGAGGGCTGGCGGCCTGGCATGGTGGCCACTGGGCGCTAGAGCATCCCTGACGTCGTCCCTGTGCCCGGCACCAGCGGCTGCCGCGGGGCCCAGGGCGCCAGCCCGGCAGTGTGTGGTGAGCAGGTGGGAGGAGGTTCCTGGTTGGGACCACGCGGGGACCTGCGTGGGGGCGGGGACATAGGGGAGACGGGCTGGGTGACTGGCTGCTTCGGTCCGTTCATCCCGGAGCCAGAGGCCCTCCTCGGGGTGTGTAGTTGTGAGCCCGTGAAACAGTGCATCCTCGTCATGTTACTTATTGAATTACTTCCACGCGCACGACTGTAAGCCCACTCCTGCCCACGCTGTGTGCCCCCACTGCTTCCTGCCGGCCTTACCCATGCGGTGGGGCCTTTAAAGCTGCTCCAAACAAGCCTTTACGGCGGGGGTGGGGGACGTCCGGCCCGCGGGCCGCACAAGGCCCTCGAAATCACGCGGCCTGGCCCTGCCACGGCATCAGGGTGAGCTGATTAAGTGTCTGACCAGACCGAGCAGCTAGTGTTTAAGTGGGTCCTGTTGTACGGCCCGCGAGTGATGCTGTAAATGTCCACAGGGCCCCTGCTTTAAAGTGTGCCCACTCCCTGCCTTAACGCTAGTCAGTGAAGACCCCCCGGGACTGCCTGGGGCCCTATTCCAGGCCAAAGTGTACAGAAAAAAGCACCGTTGGCTGAGGTCAAGGTCTTCCGTTTTGCACAGAAATGTGCGGAGGATGAGCCACGTGGGAGCCAGCCTCTGATTTTATTACGGTTCGTGTGCATTTGGGGTGAGACAGGCCAGTGGGTCTTCACGTTGACCCACCCAGTCGCCCGCGTGACTCAGCCGAGGCCTGGGGACCAAGCCAGGAGCTGCGTCAGACCCGGCCGGTCCCTGGGTCATCACTCGGTCCCTGCGGGCCGGTGTTCTCCCTCTTCAGGTGCTCAGGCCACGAGAAGCGGGGGAGCGGCGATAGCATCCTGGCAGCCACACAGCTGAGCAAACAGCAGCCTGTCCTGTGAGCTCAGCGTCCCAGGACCCGGGCGGGCAGGGCTCCGGTTACGCTCAGCATTTCTCACGGCTCCCCGCGACCTCAGCCGGTGCCTCCCACCTCGCAACTAGGCCAACGAGTTATTGTTGAAGATGTCTGGGCCTCAGAGAGAGAGAGAGAGAGAGAGAGAGAGAGAGAGGGCATTGAATGTCGCCTTTCCAGCTTGGAGACACTTATTTCCAAGAATAATCACAGAGCGTGTTAGTAACACAGGAGCAGGAAGAGCAGGACAAGCAGACACAGACACACACACAGGCGCGCACATACACGCACACACGTGCACATACAAACACACACACACACGCGTGCCCGCTCACCCCTGGGCACTCAGGACCAGGCCGGTGTGAGGAATGCCGAGAGAACCAGGAGGTGCTGGGGAAGGAGCTAAGTGTGCTGCCCTCTCACGCAAGAGGCGCAGGCGTCTGGGGAGACCCCGAGCCTGAGCCGGTGGGGCTGCTTCCTGCCTTTCTCCTCCTCAGGAAGCCAGGGCACCCTGGGTTCCCCGCCGCTGCGCCCCCTTCCCGGCTACGGAGCCCCAGGAAGGCTGTGGCGCTTGGGGAAAGGTCTTTGCTCGGATTATTTTGTAATCCGCCCGCAGGGTCTCCCACGGCCTGCCAGGCCCTCTGGGCGTGGGGTTGACTATTCATGATGTGGGTTGGCTTCCTTTGGCTTCTCTTGCTGCCCGGGGGCTTTGGGGAGAGGAGCTTCCCTGAGGTTCCCAGACACACAATTCCAAGAGGGAGCCGTGCAGGGCTCGGAGGGGCCTGGGCTCTGCAGGGAGGTGTCCTGCCCTGCGCCACATCTGCTGGGGCTGCTGGGAGGTCAGGGACTGGGACAGACTGCAGGATAGTGCCGCCCGGGAGCACATGGAACAAGGTCCCTGCCCAGTTTTGGTCAGTGGTTAGAGCCCCCCCCCCCCCCCCAACCACACACACACAGAAGGGCCCAGGGTTTGATTCTGGTCAAGGGCATGTACCTGGACCTGGGTTGCAGGCTCCTCCCCCACTGGGGCCCTGGTTGGGGCGCATGCAGGAAGCAACCAATCGATGTTTCTCTGTCTTTCCCTCTCTCCCACTCTCCCTAGAAATCAATGGGAAAATAGCCTCAGGTGAGGATGAACCAAAAAGTAAAGCCACTGAGGAAGGTCAGCCATGCCTTCGCCGAGGTGCGGACTTTACCTGGAGTCCATTCATGGGGTGAACACGAGAGACGGGACCGCTCAGCGCTGTCCCCCAAATGCTGCCATGTCACACATCGAGCCATTTCCTGCACTGAGCTCCCCTTTGCAGGCCCCCACATCAGCGTGTGTGTGTGTGTGTGTGTGTGGGGGGGGGGGTGAGGGCATTTTAAATCCCTGTTATTCTGTAGGCGGTCAGCACGTGGGGCAGGAAGAAGTCAGGGTCCCTCTCACGGACTGGGCGGCTGGACCTGAGCTGTGATGGGGGAAGTGTGGCGACCCCGCCCACACAAACACCCCAGACGGGCAGGCTGACGCTTCCTCTCCCCCACAGGAGCCAAGAGGATGCTGTGGAGCGAGAGGGAAACACCTGCCACCCCCAGAGGAAGCGGCAGACCAGGGCCCCAGGGCGGCTGAGTGACCTGCGCCTGATCCTGTTTTTCCAGCAGAGTGAGGGGGACCAGCGGAACCGGCCCCATCACCAGAGCTGCTGACGCCCGGACACAAGGCCACGCTGCCTGGCTGACGTGTGACCCCGAATGACAAATGGCAGCCCCTGAAAGAGGAAGCTCCCGGGGGCCTCTGTACAAGAGACGGAGTTAAAGGCCGAGTTCGGAGGCGGACACCCCCTCTCAGACCCTTGGTTCCTCGGGCTGCGAGGTGATGGAGTGTAAAGCAAGGACGCTGGACACAGGAGGGGGCGCGCCCGGGTTGGTCCCGTGCACCTGACAGCCCAGGAGCGCAGAGAGGGGACCCCGGAGGCGCAGGGCCGGCCAGGACTGCCCCGGGCACTAACTGAGGCCTCACCACCCCGCTGGAGGCTGAGGTCACCTTAGCAGGCGCACCTGGGGCGGGCGCGCCCTCTTTGAAGGAGAGGAGGGTGGGGAGGGGGCGAGGAGAACCTCCTAGGAGCAACAAGCAGTGGAAGCAGGAGTCACACCTGAGCGCGCGCCAGGAGAGCCCACCAAAGCCCAAAGCCCCCGGGGAACCCTCGCCCTTGAGCCGCCCAAGGTCATGGTGGGCTCCTGAGGGGAGGGGCGCTGCCATGGAGAACCCGGTGGCCCCCCGTGTCCTCTACCCCGGGGATGACCGGGGCCAAGGGCCGGATCCCAGGGGCGCCTTGGCGCAGGGAGC
>NW_005876979.1:0-9201 GCF_000147115.1 Myotis lucifugus | reverse complement strand
GGTGTTGGGGTGGGAGTTGGGAGCTCATGGCGATGGCGCGGCCAGCTTCTGGCAGGACAGGGAGGGGGAGGGGAAGTGGATATGAAGATAACAGGGCAGAGTGAGAGAGGGCAACTAGGTGGTGGACAAGCCCTTTCCCCTTCATCCCCGCTTTCACAAAGAGGTGGGCAAGCATCGTGTTTGGGTGGCAGCCACTCGACCCCACCCTCAAGCCTTGTCACACCTTGTTCTGGGCTGTGGAGGGAGACCCAGCAGCCGATTGTCAGATTGTCATTCTCAGCAGCTAGGAATTGGGAAAGCAGTGAGTGTGACCTGCCCAGGGGAAGAGAAAATGGAAAATGCCCATCCTCTTGAGGAGTGTGGCATGAAGAGCCATGGAGTGAAATAAAACAAAACCTACTTCATCCCAGAATGTTCAGGACACAGAAGGCATTAATAGTGTTAACCTGCATAATGAATTCTGAGTCTGTCTTCTCCTGGTACCTGACATGGCTGGCAATGCTTCAATGACGGGAGTAAGTGCTGTCTGCCACCACTGGGCTCTCCCTCGCCGGCTTAAATGAGGAGGCTCCCATCACTCAGTGAGGCATACCTGCTTCCTGCTTCAGAGCCCCCGCTTCTTGGAAATAGCCTGTCAGGTTCCACCTGCTTCATGAAGCTGCCAGTCCCCTGAGCGTGGGACCCCCACTCCGATCTCCTGTCAGATGCTGGAAACCCAGAGGGAATAGTCCTTCCAAGCTGCCAGAAATTGCTTTTGTGATCTCAAGGCTTGCCTCAGGGAACCACAATATACTATATAGTCAGATGAAAATTAGATTTGTAAGTACACCACTTTCTTCTCTGGGCGGCCTGCAAAACTTCTCACCTTTGTTAGTAGAGAGGGCTGCAAAGGCTTTAAATTTATAGCCATTAATAAGCAGGGTTGTGCGTAGCACAAATATTGTTTTCCTCTACCAGGCAGGCGTGGAGAAAGCCCCAGAATAGACAAAAGGCTTTTCACCAGTAAAAAATGAAAGTTACACTTCCACGTCATCGGCAAGCATGAAGTGGATTATAGCAGGTGCAATTAATTGCCATTACCTTTATTGGAACCTTGAAAACAATTAGCAAGGGTCCCAGTTGATATGACAGATTCATTAATCATTTGATATATCCCCACAAATTGATTTATCAATCAAAGAGCTACCTCTGGTTGAATAACTCATGACTGTGCTTATGGCTCTATTCAGAAGTCTGGTCTGCTTTTTAAAGGAAACCTAGAGGCTCTAACTAAATTTAGATTCCCCCAGTTTCAGGAGATATATAGGTTACATCTCAATCTCTTGAAGCTACCGTCACTACAGCAATACAAGGGGCTCATAACGCAGACACTTAAATCGGCTGGAAACAATGAGTCAGGGTCAGGTTTACATTTATCAGGGGAAGAAGTTACCTTGACAGAAAGGACATATTTAGAAAAATGTAATATAATTTAATTTTTTCAGCTGGGCACTCCTTGTGTCCCAGGGTAAAGTGCTAGATCAGATGAAGGTCTGGTGCCATGCTGTTGTGTAGCCACATTGAATGTGTTGATGCTCTTTTTGGCCATTTGTTTAGATTGACACCTTTCTCCCTGCTTCTACTAGCCCTTATTCTTGTATCCAGCCTTTCCAGTCTGAATTTCTTTGAACTTTCATTCATTTTGTTCTCTAGGACTTCCCATTTTTTAATATCTCTGCTTTGACTTCCTGCCATTCAGGAAGAACCTTCATGGAATAAAGACAAGTGTCTAAGCTGTTATAGAATTAGGCTTCAGTCAGGAATAATGCTATCCTATCTAATAAAAGACAAAAAGGGTAATTAACCGTACCTCCGCTACGCTTCCCATTGGCTAATCAGGGCGATATGCAAATTAACTGCCAACAAAGATGGCGACCGGCAGCCACGCAGCTGAAGCGAGTAGGAGGCTTGCTTGCTCCAGTGATGGAGGAAGCCAAGGTTCCCCGCCTGCCGCGGCCCGGCTTTGAGCTCCATAAGCAACAAAGTTTCAATTATAGAAGCTAAACAAACCCCAGATACCTGCTTTCAGCCGGCTGTGGCCTCAGAGCTGGGAGAGCCAGTGATGGCAACAATGTTTCAATTATAGAAGGTAAATAAATCTCAGAATTTAAAAAAAAGAAAAAAAGGAGAGGCTGGGAGCTTCAGTTGCTAGCCAGCCTGAAAACGGCCCTCAGCCCCTCACCCAGATTGGCCAGGCACCCCAGTGGGGACCCCCACCCTCAAGGGGGTGTGACCAGCTGCAAACAGCCATCAGCCCCTCACCCAGGCTGGTCAGGCACCAGCAGGACTCCCACCCTGATCCGGGACACCTTTCAGGGCAAACCAGCTGGCCCCCACCCGTGCACCAGGCCTCTATCCTATATAGTAAAAGGGTAATATGAAAACTGACCCTAACGGCAGAACGATTGGGAATGACTGGTCACTATGACACATACTGACCATCAGAAGGCAGACGCTCAATGCAGGAGCTGCCCTCTGGTGGTCAGTGAGCTCCCACATGGAGGAGCTCTGCTCAGCCACAAGCCAGGCTGATGGCTGCCAGTACAGTGGTGGTGGTGGGAGCCTCTCCTGCCTCCTCAGCAGCGCTAAGGATGTCCGACTGCAGCTTAGGCCTGCTCCCCGCTGACAAGTGGACATCCCCCGAGGGGTCCCAGACTGTGAGAGGGTACAGGCTGGGCTGAGGGACACCTCCCCCCCCCGAGTGCACAAATTTTTATGCACCGGGCCTCTAGTCCTATATAATAAAAGCCTAATATGCTAAGTGTCCAGTCGTTTAGTCAGCCATTCAACCAATCAAAGCGTAATATGCTAATGATATGCTAGGCTGCTCAACTGCTCACTATGACGTGCACTGACCACCAGGGGTCAGACAGTCAACTGGTTGACAAGTTGCTATTACATTCAATGTCCACCAGGGGGCCGACTAGACGACCAGTAGCTATGATGTGCACTGACCACTAGGGGGCAGACGCTTAATGCAGGAGCTGCCCCCTGGTGGTAAGTGTGCTCCCATAGGGGGTGCACCACTTAGCCAGAAGCCGGGCTCATGGCTGATGAGTGCAGTGGCGGTGGCGGGAGCTTCTCTCGCCTTCATGGCAGCACTAAGGATTTTCAACTGCTGGCAGTTGGACATCCCCTGAGGGCTCCCAGACTGTGAGAGGGCGCAGGCTTGGCTGAGGGACGCCCCCCCCCCCCCAAGTGCACGAATTTTGTGCACCAGGTTCCTGGTTGTCATATAAGAAATAATATGAATGGTTAAGAGCTTAAGCCTTTGAATCAGATAGCCTTGGTTTTGAATGAGAACTTCCCCACTTTTTAGGGGTGACCTTGGCTAAGGACCTGCATAAGCTCCATTTTTTCATGTATAATACAGAGGTATCAGCTGGATCTTATAGGCTTGTTGTGATGATAGAGTGAAATAAAGCATTGTAAGATGTTTAAACAATTCTTGACCAGAGTTATTATTAGCTATTATCCAATTCAATTCAAACATATTCATGTCCCCCTAGGTACTAGGTACTGGGCTACACCATGGACAAAACAAAAATAGTTCCTGCCCTCAGGAGATTATGGATCAGTGGCCCTACCATCATCACCATCATTACCATTATCACTATCATCATTATCACCATCATCATCATCATCATCGTTAAGGTCATCATTGCTTTGTCTTTGTTGTCACCATCATCACTCTCTCTAACAATTCAAAGATCAACAATGGTACTTCTGGGGGAATCTGTAGGTGCTTTAATTTACTGAGTCCCATTCTCTCCAAGCTTTCCTCAGCTGCTTCACAATTTTAAATGCTATTTCTTTGGTATTTTTCTTATATACAATATATGCTTACTTTGGTTCCCCCTCCCCCCCATAAATTCTATTCTAGCCCTTAATATTTTGAGCCTTAGTAATCACCATCTCCATTAGGTGCTCAAGTTCTGGGTTTAATGGTACATCTTAAAATTTTACCCTAATTCTGAAAAGCTTATTACATTTTTCCCCTTAAGAAATCTTTTTTTTAAGCTTTCAAAAATCAGTAAATAATCTGCCTATTTATAGTCTCTCAATGACTATCTATACCAGTGATGGCGAACCTATGACATGCGTGTCAGAGGTGACATGCGAACTCATTTTTTTGGTTGTTTTTTCTTTGTTAAATGGCATTTAAATATAAAAAATAAATATCAAAAATATAAGTCTTTGTTTTACTATGGTTGCAAATATTAAAAAATTTATATATGTGACATGGCACCAGAGTTAAGTTAGGGTTTTTCAAAATGCTGACACGCCGAGCTCAAAAGGTTCACCATCACTGATCTATACTAATAAAAGGGTAATATGCTAATTAGACTGGACGTCTTCCGGACGTCCTTCTGGACAAAGCTGCAGGAGCTACGAGGGCCAAGGGCCAGTGCTGCAGGAGAGGTGGGGCAGCACTGGTGGGCTTGGGCCGGTCCCACTTGCGCCATGCAGCCTTTCGTCCACAGTGGCAGGCACTGGGGGAAGCGAGGCAGCACCAGTCACAGTCCCTCCTTCCACAGAGATGGCGCTAGGAGAGGCAGGGTGGCCCGCAGTCCCGGAGCCTCCACAGAGGCTGGATGGGGTATGACCTCAGTGCCTCAACCTCCCACAACCCCTCCCCCAGCTGGCCTGGTCCCAGATCGCGCCCCCTCCCAAAACAAGTGGGCGGGGGGCGGGGCCAGCGCTAAAAAGATAGGGCTGAGGGTCAGTACCACTGGCGGCTGGCTTTGGCAGCAGCAGCAGGGTGATGGGGGTGGCACCTTCTCCTGATACCCCCAGTCGCCTCCTGCAGAGGGAGGCCAGACTGCAGCTTAGGCTGGCTCCCTGGGGAGTGGGCCTAAGCTGTCAGTAGGACATCCCCTGAGGACTCCCAGACTGTGAGAGGGGGCAGGCCAGGCTGAGAGAACCCCCCCCCCCTCCAGTGCATGAATTTTCGTGCACCGGGCCTCTAGTGTCTTTATAATTCCCCAAATGCTATTGATAACATCTCAGCAATCTTATTCACAAATTTTTCAATACCCTGGGATACAATCTTTACTAAGCAAGAGATTCAAATCCATGTAGAATTTCTGGGTACTCCTTTTCCCTCCACTTGGGATTAAATTCTCTCTTACCAATGTTCTCTTTTCTCACATAAATCCATGACAACATAAAAAAGATAACAAGAAAACAGCTGGGAATTTCTGCATTTACCAAGTCATCTGATACCATTGTCAACTATCTTATCAGCTGATTCATTCTCTCATATTTGTATCTTGTTCTGAATTTACTAGAAAAAAAATCATTTTTAGTATTCTATTTATTTTTCAAAGGCCTCAGTTTGCTCTACTTAATAATAACTGAAGGACTTCCAATCTTTTATATGTATTCCTTTTCAATGAGAGCTCATAGAAAACTCTTTGAATCCAGTTTCATTCTTCTACTTAGTTAACACTTTCTATCATTCGCCAAGTTTGTCTTGGTATGATCAGGGTTTTGTTCTGGGGAGCACCCAGTTTCTTTCTGAGCAATATTCCTTTTAAGGGCTTTGGGCCACTGGCTCATATCTTTTAGCAGAAAGCTTTTTAAGAGCAGAGGTTCTATTTGTGACTAAATCAAGCATGTCTTCTCACAGCTATTATAAATATTAAGATAATATTATCACATTCACAGGGAGTTTCTTGCTTCCATTTTATTGTTAATTGGTTCTTCTTGGGTGGTCAGAATTAAGTGCAGCTAATACTGCCCCATCCCACCACCTTTGCTTCCTTTTCCTTTCTCCTAAGTTGAAACTTTATTAGATGCCATAGTTACAGAAAATGAGAGAATTAAGATATTTTTTCTTATAACTGATATTAGTAGAATCTTACCATTTAATGACGAAAACTGTAATATACTTCCAACATGGGATCACTTTTTCTTCTATTTCTCTCTCTTTCACCTTTTATTCAAACATGCAGTCCATTATTCTATCCACAGTAAGATTTATAGCTATATAGTTGTGACACAGACTCTTTTTTACTTCTCCATTATAATTTTTGGGGGGATTAAGTTAGCCTTTCCTTGCCATAAATCATTAGTCATTCTGACCAACCTTGGGTATACCTAAGAGGTTATATTTGAAACCCTGTATTTAAATTTCAATTTATATTGTTTAGTTAATTTTTATGAATCAGAATATAGATATTGTAGACATAATTTTTATGACTCATGTTCTTAATTTCTTCTTTCTACAATATTTTTACTAATGTTTTTAGAAAGTTCCTAATGCAGTGTCTGTTATACAGGATTATTTTTAAAAATGTTTGAATGAATATATTATTATGCTTAATTATTATGCGTCAGTCTCTGACACCTTCCTCTCACTGGTTTTACTTCAGGGAGGGAGTGCAGTTTTCTCTCTCAAATTCTTTCCAATGTTTTTAGTGAGGCTCATCTCACAACATGTCCTTTGTCGTTATGAATGCCTTTAGGGCCATCCTCCTGTCTACACCAATATTTTCCAGGAACATTCATTTTGCTTTGTGCAATCATGGTCTAGAAAACAAATACTGCTTTCTAGGACCACATACAGAGTCAGTTCTTTCTTTTTCTTTCTTTCTTCACTTATTTAGTTCAGAGATACTATTTTCAAACAGTAGAGATAAAAATTGCACACATGCGCTCCAAAGCTTTTTTTCTCCCTTCATGACATTGAATGTACTAAACATATATCTAAATCTTTTCTGGCCTATCCCAGATTCACTCACAAACTATCAGTAGTAAATATTTGTTAGTGAATTTTATGCTTCTTGTCAGGTTCTCAATTGTGCCTGGCAAGATAGCTTATCTCCTAACAGACATGTCAAAGCTGTAGGGTCACCCTTACTCCTCAGCTAAATGCACTAACTCTAGAACTAGTCTTGTGCTACCGGAACTAACAACTACTTTCCACACACTTCTCAGAGTTGCCAGTTTTAACATTGTACAATCATCTAATTATTTTCCTCTTGCTTATAGTATCACAAAATACAGTTGAATGCATGGATTAATTCAGTTATTAAAGTACCATATACAAATTAAAGAAATATGTAAGTTAAATAACCCAACAATAGCAGAATTTTCTGTTATACAAAGTCATCATAGACAAACAACTTCCAAAGTTCCCCAAGAAAAGAAAGCATGGGGAGATGTCATCAGTGCTGGAGGTCCAATGATTATGCTGATTTTTTGAGATCTGATTTCTTGAGGTCTGAGAGGAATTTTCCCATATAAGTAATTGTTTTCTCCTTTGTTTTTTTTCCCCAGCCATTTTTTTTTTTTTTTTTTTTACTGTGGAGCGTGTTTTATCTACCTTTGAAGATTCCCACAGTCAACCTGACAGAGGTAGTCTTCAAGGATCATTGATTTTTTTTTTCCAGATCACAGTGTTTGTCTTTTGGAGACCATACATTTGTGAAAGGTTTATACTTTCCTGAAAGACACAGAACTGGCTGCATCGGAATTTAAATGCACCAATAGAACGATGGAAACAAGCAGTAATGCCCCTTTCTTGCATGCAACATTTACTCTATTCGGCACAGGAGCTCAAGATGACTTTTAAGCCCACAGAGCTTATTTTTAATTCGTTTTTAAATAAAAACGTTATCATGTAAGTAAAGCAGTGAGCCAAATGTAACTTTATGAAACCATACATTTAAGGAATGTGTTTGATTTGGAAAATCACCCACATAGCGTTGAGATAATCTCACTGTGTTTTAAATTGCCATGTTTGCATTTTTAATGACTAAAGAGACTCTGACAGTCTTTGGGGCACAGAGATACAACGCCCAATGGCAAGGCATTTGTGCTGTCACTTGAGCTTTTAAAATTTTACGTTCTGCTGCTCCCAGAGAGCTAATGAGCATTGTCGATTTAACAGGAAAAGGGCAGTGCCAGCATCAAGGTAGGCGGACCCAGAGCGCAGTGAATAACGAAATTGGAGAGAAGCATCATGAGTCTATTTTTTGCCCCCTCCTCCACATTTTTTTTGGCTACAGATTGCCTTATTCTGACACTTTACTTAAACTCAGTTATATCTATGAGTTGTAAAGCACAGATTTTCATAAAATTCAAAGCATGATATACAGATAATGAATATTAAATATTCAGAAGGGATTCTAAAGCAGGTTAGAATACGTTGTGGGTCTGATTTTTGATATTTATGCAGTTTTCATCACATATACTTAGTTTATAGGCAAACCTGTACCTATAGCAGTACTTGCATTTATTTGTATCTGTCAGTTAAATGTATTCTAATTTTAAACTGTTCTCTGAAGAGGAATGTTTGAAAAATACAAATGGAGTTCTAACGAGTTTGGCTCAGTGGATAGAGCATCAGCTCGAAGACTGAAAGGTCCTGGGTTCGATCCCAGTCAAGGACAGGTACCCTGTACCTTGTTTGCAGGCTCGATTCCCGGGCCCTGCTTGGGGGTGTGTGGGAGGCAACCAATTGATCTCTCTCTCTCTCTCTCTCTCTCTCTCTCTCTTTCTCCCCTTTCCTTACACTCTCTCTAAAAATCAGTGGAAAATATCCTCGGGGTAGGATTTAAAAAAAAGGCAGTTTGCCAATCAAAAAAACAACAACGAATGGATAAAATTGTATGCCCAAGGTTTCTGAATTTCCATAGATGTCCTGTGTGGGCTCACAGTACAAGTCCCTTCCCAAATCCTAAAACTGTGTGACATCTTTATTAAGACATATACTGTTGGTTTACCCAATAATTCTGATAAATATATAGAACTAAATGATTGGTCCTCATGGCAGAACTGGTGATGGCCAAAAGCAATTGCAAAGCTTCTAGATTCTTAATATGAAAAATACAAAACTCATATTTGGTAAGGACACAAAGCAACATATGTAAATATATGTTCCTATTGTTCTGAATAAGATAATTTTGTTTATATTTATTATCATGGGGTATTTCTTTGCCCTGAGAAACTATTATTCAATGTTATAGGCAATAGGTCCTAGTTAACTGATTGCATCTCCTTACTTTTCTAATTCTTTAAATATGTTGTTTTTCTGTTTATTTTTTTATTGTATTACATTATGTTGTTTATCTTCTAAAGCTTTCTCAAATTTTTATTAGTCAGAGAAAAATCATAATTACATGCATAACTAATCTATTTTTAAACAATATGTAC
>NW_005876978.1:1793-9301 GCF_000147115.1 Myotis lucifugus | reverse complement strand
CGAGGAGTCACTGCTGCCAGGGCGAGACATGTTAGAGACAGACCTTAAATCCTGAGCCAGAGCCACCATGAGTGCCCGGCTGCGACCTGAGTGTGGGGGGGGGAGTGAGTGAGCCGCAGCCCGGGCGGCCGGCTTAGAGCTCAGTGCAAGCCTGCTGTGGGCAGAGGGGCACACGCTGATCCTAAGGCGGCATCAGATAAAGACAGAGAAACTGGACTGAGAGCTCCTGGGGCTCAGAGCTCGGCTGAGCCTCGGGGAAGCTGTTGTGCGCGAGCAGGGCCGCTGCGCCCGCTCAGTCCAGGCCGGGCCCAGCTCCAGGTCTGATTTTCTGCCCCATCATCCCGCTCCTTCCTCCTCCCTCCTCCCCCCAAGAGGTGGTTTTCTCCTGGGCTGCAGGCAAGTGGCTTGTTGCAAACGGATTTACGTTTTGTACCGTGCTGTGCTGTGCTTTCTTCCACTCACACCTCTGGGGAGAGCCAGTCTGTGGGGACCGCCGTGTGCACCGAAGCTGGTGAACCCATAGAGCTGTCCCTGCAGGGGCCGTCCCTGAGCAGGCGCAGCTCTGGACCCAAGCAGGAGCCAGGGAGGGAGGGGAGAGGGGCTGGAGGGCCAGGGCGCTGGAGGGAGAGGGTGGGGAGAGTCGGGGCTGGGTCAGGGCCAAACCCCAAGGTGGGGTTTATGTGGGGCCCTCATTTTCCTTAAACTTTACTGAGCCCTCAAACTGCAGTCCCTTCCCAGGGCTACCTGGCCGCCCGCCTCGGCCCAGGGCCTCTGACCCCTGCCTCCCGAAGAGGCCCGTGCTGAGTGACCTTCACCCACACTCTCGCTTCTCTTTCTCTAAGAAGAGTCTGTGCTAAGGATGTAGTGAGTGATTCAAATTGATGGGGTGACTTTCTCAAAGAAAATATGTGTATTTTAAAAAGAGCCAAAGAAAAGGTAGAGTTTCAAAGGAAGCGCCCCAAAATCGTCTCCCCACCCCCACCCCACCCCCTCCCGTGGAGCTAAAGTAACTCCTGGCCTTAGGCTGATCCTGCTGGGAATATCCCTGTCTTCCTCTTGGGATTTTTTAAAAAAATATTTTTATTGATTTCAGACATAGGGAGAGGGAGAGAGAGATAGAAACATCAATGATGAGAGAGAATCACTGATTGGCTGCCTCCTGCACATCCCCTTCCGGGGATTAAGCCCACCACCTGGGCACGTGCCCTGACCGGGAATGGAGCTGTGACCTCTTAGTTCATAGGTTGATGCTCAACCACTGAGCCACACCAGCCGGGCTCAGAATCTTTTTAGGGACCACAATGCTTTAGGGCCACAGAAACGACACATTATCTCCATGTGCACATGTATCAAGAACACGCAGTTACCTGTTCGGTAACTCCAAGCTGGAGTGTGGTTTTTGGTCTCTGTCTGGGTCTCTGCCCGGCCTCGCTAAAGGACACAGGTGTGTGAGTTAGTGGTGAGGTGAGCCGGGGAGTGACGAAGGGAAAGAATCTGTGATGGTTGGGTTTTCCTAAAAACGTCTCCTGCGCTCAAGTTCGAGGGGATCAGTGGTCTCATTTCTCTTACTTACACGGGCGGCTGCTAGAGGAAGCCCAGGTGCCGGCTGCTTCTCTCCCAGCCGCCTCCCTGGTCCTGGCAACGCCGCCGCGCCCACCCCACCGCTGCTTCCCAGGAAGAGGGAGCCTGGTCACTGGGGACATGTGGGTGAACGCTTGGATTTTTCTTGCCGCAGTGGGAAGAGCCTTCAAAGGGCTGAAGTTCAGTGTGAGACTCACGCCTGCACCCGATCTCAGACTCACCCCCACGGAGGGAGATGGTATGAGCTCTTTCTACATCTGTCTGGAGGTCAGGAGCGGGGCTCACAGCTATTTCAATGGGGAGAAACGTTAGTAATTTATGGGACCTGTGTTATAATCATGCTCACAGCAGTTACACACATATCCAGACATGCAGAGAGGCACGGAGCCACGAGGGGCTGCGCCGAGCCTGCCCGGAGCCACTGCTCCCCTCCGGCCTCTGAGCCGGCCCTGCGGGCCTCCGGGTTGGCAGACAGCGGTCAGAGAAGTGCTTCCTGTGCGTAGCACAGCGTGAAGGAGGCTGGCGTTAACAATTAGACAGCATGCTTAGCATATTTGCAAACGTCTCACTAGAATGAAACAAACCTTTGTTGATTTTTCCGTATGACCTGAGATTTCTATTTGTCCTTCTGCCCTCGCCTCCCGGTCTGCGCCCGGAGACAGACCTGCCCCGTCCTGTGAAACACTCGGCCCGGTGCCCTGAGGCTCAATGTGGATAAAGCACAGAGAAGAGGAGTTGTTGTCATCTACTCTTCAGGACGAGAGACGGGAATAGGGCCAGCATGGCTTCCCCTTGGAGAGAGCGAGAAAATGCAGTTATTAAACATCAGAAATCTTTTGAGCACTTCCTCAGCGCCCCCGGGGGTCAAGCCACCTGCAGAAGGCCAGCCGACTGCCTCCTTTGAAAGCTGTCTCTTGGCAAAGGGGATCTTCGCCTTCTGTGGCAGTCTTGAGTCTGCCGTGTAGCTTCTTGCTCAGCAGCAGGCCGGGAATTACAAAGGAAGAGTGAGTGGCACAGGCTCTTTCTCAAAGTCTTTCCTTGATCTACCCTCTTCTATTAGCTGCAACTTGTCTGAATTTTAGAGCCTCTGATCGCTGCCATTTTTGCATAACAGCCAAGGAAATCTGCATTGCCGTGTATTTATAGTCAAGCCCTAGTCCATTGATTAATTCATGCATCAGTTTAACAAGTCATTCAGTAAAGAGAGATTAAATCACACTTGTGTGGTAAGGATACCAGAATTGAGTAAGATGTTTGGGAGTGGATACTGGTGATGGTCGCCCAATGTGGTGACTGTGATTCATGCCACTGAATTGTGTGTCTGAAGAAGGTTAAAAAGATGGTCTAGCTGGTTTGGCTCAGTGGATAGAGAGGGCTGAAGGGTCCCGGGTTCGATTCCAGTCAAGGGCACATGCCCAGGTTGTAGGCTCAATCCCCAGTGAGGGGCGTGCAGGAGTCAGCCAATCAGTGATTCTTTCTCATCATTGATGTTTCTATCTCTCTCTCCCTCTCCCTTCCTCTCTGAAATCAATAAAAACATACATTTTTTAAAAAGATGGTTAAAAAGGGAAGGTTTATGTGACAGATTTTACTGCAATGTTTTTTCTCTGTATTCATATCTCTGTCAAGTTCAACATGATACAAGGTGTCCACAAAAAATGTATACGCACTTTTAATGATTGTAAAGTCAGTGTTTATTAACATACAGTTCATTTTTAAAATGTAAAAGAATCTATAGAAATTAGTAATTTTTTTGGTCAAACCCTGTTCTTAAACTGATGACCATTCTGGGCAGGCACTGCTGATAATGTGAAGCAATGGAATCGCAAACATCAGGAATCCTTTTGTTTGGTGTTTGTGTGCCCACAATTTGTCTACTGTTGCCCGTTTCATACTATAAACATTATGTTTTATGTATCCCCATTAAAAAAAAAGGTCTAGTGGCACTTTAGGATAAGTTTTCTTTGTTCAAAGCTTAGTCTGGCTTCACCCATTATTTCAAATCAGTTAAACCTGAAAAGGAGTGAAAAGTAAGTGAGTTACCAGCTGTTGAAGGGTGTATGCATTTTGGGGGACACCCTATATTTACGTTTCTCTCAAGAGACAGGGTTATGTTTGAGTTTATATTCTCTGTGCATGGCAATTTATGACTCAGTGAATAAAATAAACGAATAAACAAATGAAAGGAATTTGCATACATATATGACCTCACATGTATGTCTCTTTATTAACTTAATCTAAAACTCAGCACAAAATTAGCTACTCATCAAGTATGATAAAGTCTGCAAGCTGTAGGCATCCTGTAAATTTTAACTGGGAAGTGACCATGTAGTCAATGTAGTCGGGTCGATGGTCAAAAACAGATGAGCCATCGAGTCGGACTGTCCGGGTCACCTCAGCTGATGGCAGTTTGATGATGCTCTCCATGTCTGTGCAGAACCAGCCAGCAGGTACTCCAGGGACTCATGGCAGTGGGGTCAAGGTTCCAACGCTGTTCATGCCGGCGTGTTCCATTGGGCACGGATTAATGGGATCCCAGGCGCCACATTCCATCCACCAAGCAATGTTCATTTTAAGTGGAAAAGGAAAGATAATCTATGTACCATTTGTTCTTAGTTATAAAAGGGTTGGGAATAAACAGGATTTCCTACGTCAAATTGTCAAACTAAATTAAGTAAATCACTAAATCTAGATGAAATTCACCCAAGAATTTGAAGGAATTTAAGGGCGACATTGCGAAACTATGGCCTTCCCCCAAAATCATTACCCACAGTTCCAATAGCAGAACCTTGTCTCCCATTAAGTTCTCTAGCAAGGGACTGAAGACTTGACTAATTTCCATTTTGAGGAGGGATAGAGGATCTGTAATAAATGAGAAGGACTCCGGAGACTGAAGCAAGCATGACTTCCTGAGGACGCTGCACTGTTTCCTGCCAGGGGGAACCTTGGCTAACGAATTTATTTAAAATGTTTTTTGGCCCTGGCCAGTGTTTCTCAATGGTTAGAGCATTGGGCCAAGCAATGAAGGGTCACGGGTTAGATTCCTGGTCAAGAGCACGGGCCTAGGTTGCAGGTTTGATCCCCAGCCCTGGTGGGGGCCCGGGCTGGAGGCAACCAATTGATGAGTCTCTCTGCCCTCCCTCCATCCCTTCCACGCTCTCTATAAATACAAAGTGGCCAGATTACTATGACCACCCCATCAGTACTTCATTGACACTTCCAAAAATACTGAATATTGAAAACTTCCTAAGCAAATACTCTCAAGGTTTTATTATTATTATTATTATTATTTGCATAACTAATTCACTTCATTGTACTAATGGGGTGGTCACAATAATCTGGCCACTCAGTGTAAGTAAGTAAGTAAATAAATAAATAAAATGTCCTTGGGTGAGGATTAATAAAACACAAACAAGCAAACAAACTTTTTTTGAATGGTAAATTGAAAGGCAGAAAAAAAAATAACCAAAAGACATATTCTAATTAAAGTTTCCACCATAAGCACCCATTTTCACAGTTCTGAAAATGAATAAAATAAGTAATGTTATTGGAGGAGCTCAGGGAAAGTGTCCGCCAACAGAAAATAATCACCCCGGATCCTCATTTACCCCCATGAGGATTTTCTTACTAAAACCTGAGTCTGATCGTGCCTCTTCCCGGGTTAAGCCCCTCAGCGGTTTTCCGTTGTTGGCAGAATAAAGTGCAAGTGTCTTCGCAACGACGGGTCTTCAATGTGTGAGCTCTGCTCTTCCAGCCGCGGCTCCTGCCAGCGTTGGAATGGTTGTATTTTTTATTTTAATTTTTGTATTTTGGTTAATCCTCCCCCGAGGATATTTTCCCATTGATTTTTAGGGAGAGTGGAAGAGAGAGGGAAAGACAGAGAAAAACACATCGATTGGTTGCCTCCTGCAGGAGTCCCGACCAGGGCCGGGGCCAGGGAGGCACCTGCAATCAAGGTAGGTGCCCTTGACCGGAATCAAACCTGGGACCCTTCAGTCTGCAGGCCGACGCTCTGTCCACTGAGCCAGACCGGCTGGGGCAGAAGGGTTGTCTTTTGATAAACTTGCCGTGTTCTCTTCCCTCCAAGGTTTTACACCTGCAGCTTCCTCTGCCCGGAATGTCGTCCGTCCTTTCTCCTGGAAACAAACTCCCGGCCATCTCTTGGCACCGGGTTAGACGCCAGCTCCTCCATCAGCCTGCTCCGCCCCGGGTTCAGCTCTGATGACCCTTGAGCAGAGCCCCTGTGCTTGGCTGAACTTACCCCCCGAGGGACAGCCCAGACCCTGTCCAAGGACCCTCTGGACACAGAAGTCTAACAGGATTGCAAGGGCAAAGTGACAGCGTGAGGTCTCCTGACCTCTGGCTGCGTCATGTTTATCCAACCGTCCTCATGCCGATTCCTTTCCTAATTGCCTGGCAGCTTTCCTGTGACCCAGAGAGACCAGGAGACACAAGTAGAGCATCAAGGCCATGAGCTCCAGAACCTGGCAAACCAGGTTATAAAGACCCAAATATGGAGCAGAAGGAATATGCTAACAGTTAGTTACTTTAGAGAGTAAACGTGTCCAAAATGTAAAAATCAGCCACATGTAAATGGAATGTATCCTGTGCTGTTTGATCCTCTTCTTGCTACGTTCATTGATGGAGGCTGGGTGTGTGTGTGTGTGTGTGTGTGTGTGTGTGTGTGTGAGTGTGTTTGAGAAAATGGGAAAGAATGGGAAGAAAACAAGGAAGGAAGCAATATCGTGGAATGCCAGCATCTCCACGTGCCCCTCTTCCCTACCTTGTTTCATTTGACCTTCAAAAGCATATGGTGGATCCAGGAGGTCATCTGGTCAATAAGAGCACCTTCCCTCCGTGGTTAGAAGACACACATCTGACACCCCCTTTAGCCTCCTCTCGAGAGCGGCCTGCGGGTCCACCCTGGCCCCCAGCTCCACCCCTCTGCTCCCTCCTGGCACTAAACCCCGTGGGATAATGGACTGGAGCCTGAACAGTGTGTGCGTCTGGCGTGGGCTGTGTTCTGGTTCAATGAGGACTTGCTGTCTCCTGACTGTCTGTAATCTCATTTGATGGATTATGTTGGTTCCTTGCGCCACAGGCTTTGAACACGTGTCACTTATCAGGGGAGAGGCCGCCCTCTTTCTCCTTGGAGAATCGTCGTTGGGCGCAGAGAAGGAAAGGCACGGTGTTGGGCTGTTTTGGTGGGAGCTCTCTGTGGAATTAGTGTGAGATGGACGTTGGCTCTCTGTGGAAAGAAGGGCCTTTGCTGTCCCTTTGCTCCTACACACACTCGATCTCACTCATTCTAACGTGTGCGCAGCCCAGGGGGAGTTACAAGGCCAGGAGCACAGTCTTCGCTCCCCCAGGATTTCTGAAACCGGGTCAGGAGAAGGGTCCTCTGACCAGGAACTTCAGTACAAGGCAGACCCAGGGAAGAGCATCCAGAGATAGTCATGCCTCTCCGGCTCCAGGGGCTGGGCATTGGTATTCTTGGTTTAGAGTCATGGATAACCAAGCTCAGAGAGAGTAAACTCCTTCCCTGGTTCCCACAGCTGGTAATCAACACACGGGTCTCTTAAATCCCAGGCCTGTGCCGAGAAGGACGGGAGGGGGTGGATGACTTACACGGAAGCAGTAAGAGACAGACTGGAGGAGGTGAGGTCGAAGCTGAGCCTCTCCCTTCTGGATAGGGGCAAAAGGAAAAGGAATTCCGGACAGAGAAGATGAAACCTGTGGAGGAGGGGGATCAGAAGGACCTGGGTATCTACCACCTTCCAGTGATCCGATCGGAATTGATGGAATAATTATAAATCCAGCACGGCATTAAGTACTTTACATAATTCAAAAGAAAACTGATATGGCCCCCGAGGACTATGCAGCTTGAGGGAAAATGAGCACAAAACAAATGAGGTTGGTACAAGAGA
>NW_005876978.1:0-1693 GCF_000147115.1 Myotis lucifugus | reverse complement strand
TAGGTTCTATTACCTTTTGAAAATGAAATTATTTTAACAAACAATGCCTTTATGATCATTCAAAGTGTGTACACATTTTTGGGACACCCTGTAGTAGCCCTACTGTGAGGTACATAGAAGTACTATAGAAGTAGAGTTTGCTTTTTATTTATAATTTAACTAGAGGCCCCGGTGCATGAAATTCATGCACTCAGGGTGAAGGGGAGGGGGTGCGGTCCCTCAGCCCAGATTGCGAGATAGTGCAGGCCAGGCTGAGGGACCCCACTGGTGCATGATCAGGGCTGGGGAGGTACATGGGAGGTTGGCCAGCTAGGAAGGGACCGTGGGAGGGCTCTAGGGCGTGTCCTGCCTGTCTCCCTCAGTCCTAATCAGCCAGACCCCAGCAGCAAGCTAACCTAGTGGTCAGAGCATCTGCCCCCTGGTGATCAGTGCACATTATAGCTACTGGTTGACCAGTCAACTGTCTGCCCCCTGGTGGTCAGTGCACGTCATAGGGAGAGGTTGAGTGGCCTTAGCATATCATTAGCATATTACGCTTTGATTGGCTGAATGGCTGACCATACACCCGGACACTTAGCATATTAGATTTTTATTATATGGAATTTACTGATCGATGGACTGCAGGGAGATGATTTATTTTTTAAAGTGCGTGGAGATTAAATTGCTCTAAAGAAATCAATGTTTGGGGGAGACGTTAGACATTGAGTGGGGCCTTGAGGATGAGAAAATATTGCAGAGCTCTGAGTAAGAAGGGCTGCCATCCTCCGTGCCATCGGGTGCTCCCAGGGCGGGTGCTCCCAGGGTGGGGTGGGTGGGCATGCTGCTGGCAATGCTATGGGGCTTGAAGAGCATGAGGGGTTTAAGGAAGATGAGGTGAGCTCTCCGCAGAGGAGCTGGGCTGTGCTGACTCATCCCACCCGGGAACACACTGGCCCCTGGAAAAGAACGGGAGGAGAGAAACTGGAGGAAGGTGCGTCTGGAGCCAAGGCGGGCAGCTGGGCATTGACTGAGCCTAATGCATTCCCGGCAGGGTGCTGGCGCCCAGCAACACGGTCTCACCCCCTCTCACACCCGCCTGGAAGCGGGCGAGGCAGGTCTCACACCGCGTCCTGCAGGGCAGGGCACTCAGGGGAGGGCACTCAGGGGAGGGGATGCCCTGTGAAAGCCATGGAGAGGCTGCGGCCGCGCGGGCGTCCAGGGCTCTGATGTGTGAGTCCAGGTGCTGTGTGAGCACTGACCCACTCACATCCACTCCATCCGGCCAGCAGGTTCATAAGTCGTGTGGCCGAGAGTCGTGTCCGAACTCACAGAGTTGGGGAAATTGTAAAGAGTGTCGTGATTAGATCTGGGAGACTGAATGTGCGTGTATGTGTGTGTGTGTGTCTGAGCATGCATGTGTGTGAGTTTGTCTGATTGTGTGTGTATGGGGAAGTATCGTGAGGGATATATTTATTATTTTTTAATTTCATTTATTGATTGATTGATTGATTGATTTTCATCACCATTTATCCTCTCTATGCCCTCTTCCACCTCCACGCACCCCCTTAGAGGGATATATTTAGTTTAAAGAGGCTTTTATTTTGCTTCTAAAATGAAAGATAGCAAGGACGCATTTGTGTTGGGTGGGAATAGCAAAGGACAGTAAAGATTGGCCACAGGAGGAAGAAAGCTAAGGAGCCCAGTTCTGACAAAG
>NW_005876977.1:2775-9302 GCF_000147115.1 Myotis lucifugus | reverse complement strand
ATAGGTCAAGCATTTACAGGTGGCTGGTTTTGTTTTCTAGGTCTCGAGTCTGAATGCTGTGAACTTGAGTAGTGCTCATTAAAGCTTCCTTTCTGCCTTTCATTATAAAAAGCCCAAGTGACAGCCCTTGAAAAACAGCCTCTGGCTACATATTATTGGAATCCAGAGGCCAGTAAGTGAAGAATCATTTGCTGGTCAAATCTATATTAATATAACTTGTTATATTGTCTTAACAACATCCTCAAGGGTATCTTTTCTGCTATTGAAAAGATTCATTTTTAAATAACCAAACATATTCTATCTACTTAAAGTAGTGTACTTATGCTGGCAAATTTCATGATTATTCTAGAGAAAGTAATCTCTCCATAGTCCATCTTGGCCAGACTGTTGCTTATCAAACAGAGTAGTGGAATCTATTTAACTCTGAATATTACTTGATTGGAAGATCACTGCCTTTCCATTCATTAGCACTGACGTGGTGGCGGAGGTGACAGTGATTAAATATGGGTCAAAAATCCCATTATATAAAAGTAAATTATAATAATATCCCCAAATTATAGGAAACTATCTAAATCCTCCTTAAATTAAGACCATTATCATTTGTTATAACCAAAATCCAATGACAGCCAAGGAGTCCTTTTGAATCCAGTGACCTTTATTGAAAATCATGGGCAATGATCATGGAGTCAGGGACATCGACTCTTGTGTTAGTGAAGAATGAGCCATTTCCTCTCCCACCTACTTTCTACAGCACCTTCATTTCAACCTATTTGCCGGGAGCCAGTCCGTCCTTGCTGCTTGACACAGTCGCTGCAGAGAAGAAACATCTGCACAGAATATGTTTCAAGGGACCTGGCATATATGGCATACTGTTCTTAATATGTTTGCTCCCCTCAGCGCTATGTGTTTTAACCAAGGTCACCTCTCTGAGAAAGGTTGTTTTCCCAGGTAGGGATTTTTCCTTGAAGTTAGGGAGGGGATGAAACCTCTTAACTAAGTGCCAGGCGGGTAGTTAATCACTTTAACTACAAACAATCACGCTTAAGCTACATAATCTTTACTCCCTGGAATGGAGATAAGAAACGCCCTAACCTTTGCAATAGAAATTGACAGGATTAAAATCAACTGGTATAAATACAGATGTAACAAGACAACAGGACAGAGAACCTAGAGACAGAACCTAGAGAGAGAATCTAGGGAGAGAACATGGCAAAAGATCCTGGACAGGAGAGAACCTAGCGAGAGAACATGGCAAAAGATCCTAGACAGAACCTGACTACAGAACTTGGCTGGAGAACCTAGACAGAACGTGGCGAGAGAACCTACACAGAACCTGGCTGGAGAGCCTGGCTAGAACCTGGCTGGAGAACCTAGACAGAACATGGCAGGAGAACCTATCGAGAGAAAATGGCTACAGAACTTGGCTACAGAACCTGGAGGGAGAACCTCACTATGCTGATGAACTGAACCCAGTCTCCATGTCATTCCTTCTTCGCCGACTCTGTCCACACCTTTGGGGACCCCTGGACCTGCTGGGGTTGGACCCCAGCACCTATTCAGCCTCCTCATTTTTTATGTCCCAACTTAAATCATACCTCTCTAAACTTCCAGATTAGACTTACAAGTGCCTGTTCCCTTCAAGTTTTCTTAACACCCTGAGATTTTCTCAATTCCTCACTACAGGGACAATTAAATAAATTGTATGTAATTATTTACATCTGTCTCTCCTTTAACCTCTTTGAAGGAAGAACTGAGTCAGTGTGTTGTCTTGAGTCCCTCATAAAACATTTCCACATGAAACTAATGCGATTTCTGTATATTAAATTAAAATTTGTTCTTCTTTGTGTCAGTCACGCTGAAGGAAAGAGACATTCTCTGGGCCTGTTCTCATCTTTGCTCATCTTAATAACTCAATTTTCAAGGTCAAAAAAGAGAAGACAATATATGGCTTTCTAACCTTTTCTTACCGTGATAATTTCTATTTCTGACAAGAAAAGACCCTATGATTTTGTTCTCTTCTGGGGATCTTGACACTTTGTGTCTTTCAACTCAATCTCATGATCCAAAATAGTCACAACTTAAAACTGAACTGTGTTAAGAACTCTAAAGAAATTTTACATTAGTAAGAACTATCCATTTATCAACATGTCTAATCCATCCATCCACCCATGAATTTATCCATATATATATCTATCCATGAAGATTTGAAGATAATTATATATCTAAACAATATTGTAAGTGGTTTTAATATTGATAAAAACTAGTAGATGAATAAAATATAAAGAAGTAAAGTGGAATGCTATGGTATTATAATAGAAGTCTATATTATGTACAGCTTACTTAGGAGACGTGGTTATGTCTACATGGAAAATGATCAAATGTTGTGGGCTAAACTATGGGTAGTTTAGTTCAACAAGAGTAGAATGGCATTCAAGGAAGAGAAAACAGTGTAAGCAAAGGAGATAAGTTATTCAAGGAACCTCAAGTTTAGATAGAGTGCAAATTATGGAAGAGATGGAATAAGAATTAGGAGAGATTAGGAAAAAGATAATGATGATGTCAAATCAATCATAATAATAATCAGTATAATATAACAATAATCCTATAGGCAATGGATAGTCCATTGAAGGTTTTAAGTAGCTTTACAATTCAGGAATATGGATTTGGAAGAAGTGTGGTGAATCATTGGAAGATTGGGAGGCTAGAAAGCAAGAAACCAAATTAGACAGGACCACTGCAGTTAAGTTGAAAGTTGACCTGGATGACTTAGGGATAGAACAGAAGAAACAGGTGCCTGAAATTTGAAAGAAATAGAATTAACAGGATATGACTAAATTAGTGTCCTAAGGTTCCACCTTGGTCACGATGGAGTCTGGTTGTGCTGTTCATTAAGACAAAAATATGGAAGGAGGAATTCTTTTGGGGATACAACATATTGAGCTTAATTTTGAGCATGTGGAATTTAAGATACTTTTGGAGACTTTATTTCAAAATCCCAGCCCCTGCAGGAAATTTCTTTTCGTGACTCTAATAAGTTATGCATATCCAGGATGTCTGCCACATCCTACTTGTCTCTTCTTCGGGTCTGTCTTGCTAATTAATTCTGCACTCCATATATCTCACCAGCTTGGCTCTGCACATAAATTCTTTTGTCATGAAGTCCTGTCTTATAGGCATTTTTTTCCATCAAGCAAGTCAAACATGGTTAGAGCATAACATAAAATAAACCAACACATTTTTAATAGTTTTCTAAGTGATTTCCCCAAAGGAGACATAGATTATCAGGCTAGGAAGAGGGTCATGTCATTAAAAAAAGTGGTTATTTTAGAAGGATGTCTTTGCCAGTGGGACTAGAATAGATTGAAGCAGAATCTGAAATCAGAAGTCTTTTAGTAATCTATGAATGAAGTAGTTCAGGGATTGGGGGTAGATTTAATTGAGGAAAAGAAATAAACTCAGAGGTATTTAAGAAGGAAGAAACAACAGCACCTGTTGATACAATGGATATAAAGAAGAAAGGCATCTAACTTTCCATGACTTTAATAATTGATAATTTTCCCAAAGGTCAGAATCACATTGTATGTTGCTGAAAAGGTTCTTAATCAGCAGATTGCCCATCATGATGTTGTGTTGTGTGTCTGCACTTGTGTGTGTATGCACATGTGTGTGTGTGAACACTGTAGCTGGCAGGTGTGTAAACTTTAAAAGAAAAAAAAGGTAATTTTTATTTGCATATTCTGAAATCTGGATGAATTAGCTCATCTTTCATTTTGTTTCTATTTTTCAATCTTCCAGGGACATGTTTTTATAATAAATGTTTTAAAAGGGCCTCAGCACATCTGGTGGGTTTAATTCGGTATAAGGGAATAAATTGCCAATTCCTCAGATCTCATAGACTCTCCATAGTTATCAAACAGATATCACCACCTTGATTATTATTCCAACATATATCTTTCCGTTCCTAGTGTATCCTCCCTGTCTTCAGCTGGCAGACAGAACAGATTGAAAGAAACTCATGTTCACAGACCGCAACCTTACATTCAGTGCTTTCCATGATGCTCCAATGAACAACATCAACAGCAAGGCAATAATCCCGATGGTGGTATCACTAGGAAGCCCTGCTCAAAACATTTTTAAGGCCATATTTTGGGTGAAAAATAAGAGTGATCACTTTTCATTCAAAGCAGGTTTATAGTTTTAAATATTTATTCAGTAATGAATTTGTAAATTTTCTATCTAATTTTGATGAACCTGAAAATTTTATTTTACTTTTTCAGAAAAAAATTATGGGAATCTAGATGCTAAAATTTAGAGGCCATAATTTCATCCATCTTCAAATTTATTTCTTGAAGTCATTTTTTGCAGTTTTGCTTATGTCATAGGATTCTATTTTTTACCAAGTAAAATTTTTCTGTTGTAGGGGGATTGTGGCTAAAAATATGTAGCCTAACGTTGTAAAGAGTCTAGAAGTTAGACAGGAAGAAGTTTCTGAAATTCACCAGCCCATGTCTTACCTTCCCTTCCACCCACCTCACTGAGCTGCTGCTTCCAAAAGCAAAGGGGGGAGGAAAGGAGCTTTGAGTCAAGCTTAAGATTGAATTTTTTAAAATATATTTTTATTGATTTCAGAGAGGAAGAGAGAAGGAAAGAGATAGAAATATTGATGATGAGAGACGATCATTGGTTGGCTGCCTCCTGAACACCCCCTACTGGGGATGATCGAGCCACAACCTGGGCATGTGCCCTGACCAGGAATCGAACCATGACCTCCTGGTTCATAGGTCAATGCTCAACCACTGAGCCACACCGGTTAGGCAAGATTGAAGTGTTAATAAAGATAATGCTACCTTCTACAGGAAAATGACTCAACTCAATAGGCGTTCTTTTTGTTTTCATAAACTTCTGTTGGCATGGGGTGTAGGGTAGAGATGTTGAGCTTCTCCAACTATCACTCAGGACACAAGACTAGCAGAGGATCTGCCATCTATACCACATGGCATCCAAGATGACCATAAGTGTTATTATCACCTGGTATTGTATTCTGCATGGGTGTTTTTTTTTTAAACTTATTGTGTAAGTGGAACATATCAGTTCCATTGATCAGAATTCTCACATTTATCTATACCTAACTGCTAGGTAGGCTGAAATATTTATTTTGTTCATGTGCCTAGAGAAACAGTCAATGAGTTTTGTGAATAGATAGGTAGTCAGTGTTACAATGTTGATTCTTCAGTATTAGAATAAGATCATTATAAAAACTGAACCTGGGTGAAGAGTTATAGAATTGAGACAAAATGACCCTAAGAAACCACTTCTCAGCAATGGACTTTAATAAGATAAATTAGGAAGTAATTATTGGAGGAAATAAAATCATTTCATATTTATACCCTTAAGTAGGGATTCCTTTAAATAATCAGTTATTCTCAATGTTTTTATTTTTTATTCATAAAAAAATATTTACCTTTTGAAAATAAATTAAATATATTATTGAATTCTACAGGAATAACTTATTTAGTGTGTGGTTTTTTGTTTTTTTTTTTATTCTTAGGTATGTCACCAGTAGAGAAAAATGTGTAAAACAATAAGTGTAAATTTCAATGAACTATCACAATGAGAACAATGGTGCACTTATCATGGACATTACATAATGTTGGAAATTAAATTGATTGCTTTCAAAGTAAATTCAAATTTGTGTTCCTGAGAAGAACATCTTTTCATTGAGAAGGATTGTTCTTTTCTTAACCACTGTTTTTTTTTTAAAAAATTATGATTTGTTTAGAATTTTTGCTTGAATATACATTAGAAATATTTGCTTGCAGTTTTCTTTCAGTCTTCTCAGATTTTGACATTGGCTTACCTTCATAAAAGAACTAAAGAAGTATCTCTTCTTTCTTTAGACTATAAAAAGTTTTGTTTAATATATATGTAAATTTCTCTTAACTTATTAGAATTCTTTTTTGGGAAAGTTTTATTACAAATTCAAGTTCCTTAACTGACATAAAACTTTAGATAATCAATTTCTTCTTGTGTCAGTTTTGAAAAAGTTTTCAAAGAATTTGTAAATTTTCTATCTGATTTTGGTGTTCAGATCTTATTATTCTCTCTTAATGTCTATGATTTCTATAGATATTTTACGTTTTCTATTACTAATATCAGTAATTTGTGCTTTCTGTCTTTCTTTTGATCATTTTTACTAGGCATTAATATTAGAGGAATCACTTCAAAGAGCCAACCAGTTGATTTTATCTTTATCAACATTGATTTCTTGTCCTTCTTTCTGTTGGAAAGGATGTGACTGGTCATTAACCCTGAGCTAGACCTGAGCAATTGGAGGCTCTTCACCCTCTTCCCTGTCTTTGGAATGTGTGGTCTTCCCACCCTTCACACACTAGGATTTATTTAAAGGATGTAGCCTTGAGAGAGGATGATGTTGTTGAGATCATCTGTACTGTGCATGTGAGTGGACCCAGTTAAGACCTCTCCTTGTACTTAAGATTCTGGCAGGTGTGCGAGAGGAGCATTGCATG
>NW_005876977.1:0-2675 GCF_000147115.1 Myotis lucifugus | reverse complement strand
GGTCTCTCCTTGCCCTCCAGGTGTGGGGGCCAATTTACAAACACTTTGTTTCTTGCTTGTTTGCTTGCTTAGTTTTATTATTTCCTTCTTGCTTTCTTTCTACTTTCTTTTTCTTTCATTTGCCTTTCTTTTTCTAGCTTCTTGAGATGCAAGATTGAATTATTGATGTATCACCCTTTATTATTTTTAATATATGTGTTTAGATTTATAAATTTTCCTCTGAGTACTCTTTCTGCTTCGTCTTGCAGGTTTAATATATTTTTATTATCATTCAATAAAAATATTTTGTCATTCTCATTGTGATTTTTAATTTAACCCATGGTTATTTAGAAATATGATAATTATTTTCTGAATCTGTACATTTTCTAGTTATCATTTTATTGTTGGATTATAGAGTAATTTCTTTCTGGTCAGAGAGTATATGTTGTATGTTTTTAGTCATTTATAATATATTGAGACTTACTTTATGGTCAAACATATTCTTTATTTTAGTAAATATCCCAGATATACCTGAAATATATTTTGTTTTTATTGAATATACTATTTTATGTATGTCAATTAGATCACATTGTTTAAATGTGACATTCAATTTTTTATAATCATACTGATTTTTGTCTGCTTTTTATGTTAGAGAGGTGATTTAACATTTTTTCTATAGAAATATGAATTTGTCTGTCTTTGTTAGATCTAATGATTTTTGCTTTATTTCTTGTAAAGTTATGTTATCAGGTGCACAAAAATGTAGGATTATTATGTTTTCCTTCTCATTGTCTTTCTATCATATTAAAATCCCTCTCATTATGACTCTTAATATATTATATGCCTAATAGTCTACCTTGTTTATATTAATATTTTAATACTAGCTTGTTTTTGGTTAATGTTTACAAGGATAAAATTTTTTTTCAACTTGATATTTCCAACTTTTATCATTATATTTCAAGTATTTTTATTTTATTTTTTAAATATATTTTATGATTTTTTTTTTTACAGAGAGGGAGGGAGAGGGATAGAGAGTTAGAAACATCAATGAGAGAGAAACATCGATCAGCTGCCTCCTGCACACTCCCTACTGGGGATGTGCCCGCAACCAAGGTACATGCCCTTGACCAGAATTGAACCTGGAACCCTTGAGTCCGCAGGCCGACACTCTACCCACTGAGCCAAACCAGTTAAGGCTATTTCAAGTATTTTTATAAGGAATATATAATTCTTGTGTTTTAATCTAATCCTATAATATCTGCTTTTCAGTTTAATTAATATATATCTTTATATTTAATGTAATTATTGAAATGATTAAGTTTGTTTTCTATGTATTCTGTTATCTGTTCCTTCATATCTCTTTTTCTTGCCTCCTTTCTATATTGATCAAATTTTTTCATTATTTAGTTTTATATGTTCTGTTAGCTTATAGTTATCTATTTTGTGTTATTCTATTATTGACTGCCCTAGAAATTACCAGATAAACCCTTGACATATTACAATCTAAATTTTAATATTTTAAAATATTGTCACACAATTCAAGACACTTTTTAGCTTAACTGCTTTTATCCACCTTCTTTTGTATGTGTCATCACAATATTTTACTGCTGCATATATGAATAGTCCCACAGTAAATTGCTATCAATGTTTTAAATAGTAATTACCTGAAAGAGTTTCTATAATTTTACCCTTTCCAGCACTCCTTGTTTTTTCTTGAAGATTTGTGCTTTTATGAGGGATAATTTTGCTTCAGTCTGGAGAATTTCCTTTATTATTTTTTTGTATTGTGTTGGTTTGTTAGTGCCAAATTATACAGATTATTTGAATCTTAATATGTTTTTCTATTGCTTTCATATTTGTAGGATAATTTAACATAGTATAGAATTTTAGATTGACATTTTTTCTTTTTTCTTTCTTCATTTTATAGATGCCATTCATCATCTCTAAAAGCTACAATTACATTGAAAAGCCAACCACTGGCCTTATTGTTGCTTCTTTGAATAAATATATCTTTTTTAAGTTCCAGAATATTCATTATTATATTTCAAGAATTATTATAAAGTTATAGTAATCAAGATATGGTTACACTGGCCTGTGGTTGAAAAAATTTTATTTCAACAGAATAAAACAGTTTTCAGAAAGAGACTCACATATATAAGTTCAATTTATTTCAGTTAAACACTGCTAATATTTTACCTTGCTTTTTGTTTTCAGAAATTTGTGAGTAAATATGGTTTCTATTTATTTATCCAGCTTGAGGTTTACTAAGCTTCTTGAATCTGTGGGGTTTTTTATATCATCAGTGTATCAAATAATTTCTCAGCCATTATCTCCTCAAGTTATGCTTTGACCACATTCTTTTTCTCTGCTCTCTTTTTGGCGTTTCAAGCACATGTAAGGTAAATAATTTACAATGTTATACTTCTTTAAAATATTTTTTTATTGATTTCAGAGAGAGGAAGCAAGAGAGAGAGAGGAAGAAAAGCATCAGTGATGAGAGAGATTCGTGAACGGCTGCTTCCTGCACACTGGGATGGTGCCTTGACAGGGAATCCAACCTTGATCTCCTGGTTCATAGGTTAACATTCATCCACTGAGCCACACTGGCCAGGCAATTTTTAACAGTTTATTTTTTCCCAATCTTTTATTTTCCCTGTATATGCTTCTTTTTGGATTTTTTCCTTGAGGTCACATAT
>NW_005876976.1:0-9203 GCF_000147115.1 Myotis lucifugus | reverse complement strand
CTGATCCTCAGACCGTTGGAGGGCCGGACTATAGTTTAAAAAAAAACTATGAACAAATTCCTATGCACACTGCACATATCTTATTTTGAAGTAAAAAAACAAATGTTTTCGGCGGGCCGCATGTGGCCCGCGGGCCGTAGTTTGAGGACCCCTGCTCTAGAGCAGGCATGTCAAACTCGCGGCTGGTGGCCGCACGCCTCGTGTATTTAACATGCTTGCTCTAGGGCTAGGGCTAGGGAGAAAGCAGTAGGGAGAACAATGGACCTTCTCATGGCAACAACAGGTATTTGCTGTTGATCTGCTGCCTGCCTGCCTGCGAAGAGGGGGTCTGGAGGGTGTGCCTGAGAACTGTGGGTCATCCACTTCCACAGGAGAAAGAAGACCTTGTCCATTAGTCCTTGGATGATGACCACAAGCACCTATTTCTTATAACTCTGTAAACTTTCTATCTACTCCCTTTCATGAGCGCCAGCAGGTCTATAGATAACTACTAATAAAAACTGAAGCCTAAAAGGTGCTTGGACTTAGTCCAGAGAGAGGCGTTGGGAAATGGCACTGTGCCCTGGCTGGTCTTAGGAGAGAAAACACAGATGGCAGCCGGAGGAGGCCGGCAGACAGAGTTCCAGGAAGAGGCAGGCGGCTGAGGTCGGACCTGGGACCATGGGGCTAACTGGTAGGAGGTCCTGTTCTCCAATTACTTTCTTCAACTATGTCCTGTCCTCTCACCCTGTGCTCTCACGGGGCGTTTCCCTCCTACGTACGCCCTAGCCTGGAGGCCTGATGTACTAGCCGTAGGCTTCCGGAAGGCTGGGATTTTAAATCTGGTCCTTGGCTACATGCCCAATGCACAGAACACTGCCCAGCACATAGTATTTATCAAGGACTCACTTTATAAATAAACGAACGAATGAGGCTTCCTTAGAAATAGCTGAGTAGTTACTTACACACCAGCGGATGGACCAAACTACAGAGACAGCAAGTAGATCAGTGGTTGCCAAAGGTCCAGGGTGAAAGCGCGTGAGGGATGAACAGATGGATCATGGGATTTTTAGGGCAGTGAGACTAATTGGTGGGACACTAGTGATGGGGGATACATGACATTATGCATTTGTCAAAGCTCACTGCACTGTACAAAGAGCGAACCCTACTGCCAACCATGGACTCTAGCTCATACTGATGTATCAATATTGGTGCATCAATTGTACCAAATGTGCCCACTAACACAAGATGTTAAATAATAACGGGGGAAGCGGTGTGGGTGTGGGGAGAGGAGGCACATGGGAACTCTCTGTACTGTCAACTTACTTTTTCTGTAAACTTAATATTGCTCTGAAGATAAAGTCTTTTAATTAAAAAGAAGTGGACCAACGTCCAATCATCAGCACTGTTATTTCTGAATCCCGGAGGATGTTTTAGATGGTCTCTAACGGTATCATGAAATGGAGACAAACTCATGAGGGTTAGAGCACATTCCTAAACAACCGGCCTTGTCACCCCATAGGGCAGCCATCACTGAGGACAGGTGACACGTCAGTCCCACGTACGGTGCCTGAGCATCTACGGGGGCCTCTGTGATGTCCTTTCAACTTCCCAGAATCTCCTTTTTCCCAGGATTAGTTTTCATGTTCTCTCATGTCCAGGTGTCATCATACCACGGAACCCTAAGAGTTCAGTTACGCTGCCTTGTAATAAAACCCTACTACCCTTTCAATGACAAATTCACAAAACTCAGGTAACCAACAACTTACTGTGATACAATCACAACCCACCACCACAGCGTCAAATAAAATGCAGGTATTAGTTCTGCCGCTTTTCACAAAGTGTGAACCTGGAGCACAGACAAATACAGCTTAACCTTTCTGCAAATATATTTTGGAAGCAGAACATCAGTGAAGCCTTAACCCCGTCCTGTTTCACTTGCTCCTTCCTGTAACACCGCACAGGGAGGGGGGACCTTGCCATCCAGTGCCCGTCCCCGTGTCAATTCTCCCGCACGGCTGCCGAGATGAGTCCAAACCACGTTTGACCCTGAAACCCGAGGTCTGCTCGGGAGCTTTCGGTAGCCCTGGATCTGACCACAAAAAGCAGAAGAGAACAAGAATCCACTGACTTTGCTGTCGCCACCAGCTTTGGGTGGCCAGACCTGATATGTCTAGATTTTGCCTGGGGGGTGGGGGGGAAATCCGGGCCTGACCCTGCCTCATGTTAGTGAGTTCCTGTGTTCACACCCCAGGTTCAGTTCCCGAGCAACACACGGCCCCTTTAATCAGCCAGCTGGTAAGCCCTGCCATTGTTCATGGGTTGGGGGGTGGGGGTGTAGGCTGGTCCATCTGGGGAGATGAGCTCAAACAACTCACAGGGAATGCCCTGCTGCTGTCGCTGGTCACGTGGGAAACACGCATGCATAAAAGCAGCACGCATGCCCAAGAACCTCTCATCAATCAAACGACTGCTGACACCCATAAATCCTCAGACCCTCACCAGTCTCCCAACACCGTCATCACATACACTTTCTCCCATAAAACACAGTCAACAGTAAGTGAAAAGCAACTTCTCTCAGGCATTTGTCGATGACTTTCTTTTAGGGTCATATTTTTAGAAATAAACCAAAGTTTTAACTGGTAGAGAATTACTAGGCAGGAATGTAGAGATACAGACACGTGGGCGGCTGGTTAGACTCACAGGGGAGCGAAGTGACTCCCTCCTGGCCGGGAGCCCTGCAAGGTCACCTGTGAAGGGCCAAAGACAGTCCATGTGGAATTTCTGAACTTTAGGCACCACCTGTACTTAAGAACTTAATTACAACTTATTTTTCCAATCAGTAAGTTTATGAGAATCTGAGCTTTCTTCCCTTTAATGACTGAAATAGTGTTCCATGTCACCTTATTCAGAACAAAATAGCCTGGCTTTCCCAATATTTCTTAAACATAGTAATACTTTTACCAAAAAAAAGCATATAAACAATACACTGAACATACCCAGCTAAAGTAACACGTGGGTCCCTTACATGCCTGTCCCAACTTCTAACTTTCCCTCTTTTATACATCTGTTCACTGACAGCTGATAATGATTTTAATCTAGGAAGGACTATGATTCTGCTAAAGCTCCATTCTCAGGAAATTTGGGGTGGGAAGACAGCTTCATAAGGGTCAATCTTTACATTTATATGTTCTTGAATGTTACTTTTCTCCCAGAGTTGCTTTTTTTTAATTTTTAAAAGGACCTAGAATAGTAACTTTAAGACAAAAATCTTAGGTCCTGGCTAAAAACCAAAACAAAACAAAACCCCCCCAAAACAAAACAACACAAAACAAAACAACAAAAAACTTGTTCCATCATCAGAAAACATTTGTCTTTCTTGCCAGGGCAGGAGTTCATGTCTTACTTCCCTAAAAAGTAAGCAACATCAAGTTATTTAGATATAAAATGTAAACGAAGAGGCTAGCTATCCCCATGGGAGTTTGATATTTGATCTTTTAAAGGCCCAGATTCACAGAGGTATGATGACACAGGCTTTGGAAGCACTAACACTCAGAGACGAGGTGAAGGGCAGTCTAGACCACAGATAATCCTTGTCCATAAGATCAAAAGTTAAACCATGTTACTTTTATCACAGAAATGTCTTTGTAGAATCATAATTTACATCACACCCTTGGTTTTTTATCAAGGGGAGACAGGAGGAACCAAGATGCATATGAAGAATGTTTACATACCTGTTGTAAAATGCAGTTCACTGTGTGTATCCTTGTCATGTTTATAAAGATGTGGGTGAGATATTCCTTGTAAAGTTCAGTGCCAGGAAGAATGTGGTCTCTGAAGATAAACCGGTGTGCTTCCTTGTATCCTACATAAGAACTTCATAACCTTTATTTCTCTTTTTGTTAAGGCAGCCGGGAAACTGGGAGCAAATCCACCCTCAATCTGTGTATATGGTTATCTTCCCTAACTGCATGGCTTCAACATTCCCCAGGGTCAGGAATGTATGTGTGACTCATCATAACGCCCTTGCTAATCCTTTTTGGAAACTGGCAGGATATTGGAAAAAAAATTACTGGCTCAATAAAGCTCTCTGTTTTCTGAACTCTAGCCCCTCACACTGTGTTAACGCTCAGGAACACATGTACTAACTTGGGAAAAGCTGAACATATTAGTCAACTTCCTGTATAGGGTTTTCTTCTATATTCAGAGCATTTTCAAGCTTGGAAAATAAGACCTCATTCTTAAGTACTTTATAGACTTTATTCCCTAAAATTTGATCAAACTTAATAAGCTTAAAGGCTATATTCTCTGGATAGGCCAGGTCAAAAGCACATTCCTAATCCTCAGTTGAAATATGCCAAATAATTGGCTCTCTTTTACTTAATTCTGAGTGTTATAGAATTTATCTATAATTTACTTTCGCATGTAATTTGTGCACTGAGAAAAGTCAGATGTAAAAAAAATTAACAACTGTTTTATTCTTGAAATAATTTTTAGAGAAAAGCCCTTTAATGAGGTCATTTTGAAGTTCAAAGACATGATGACTAAATAATATTAAAACTTCACTTTGAAATAGAGTCACCTGCAATCTACTGAATGGGAGAATATATGTGCTGACCATATATCTGACAATGGATTAGCATCCAGAATATATAAAAAACTACTACAATTCAATACCAACAGAGGACCCAATTAAAAATTGGCAAAGGACTTGAATAGATATTTCTGCAAAGATGACATACAAATGGCCAATAAACATGTGAAAAAAATCCAAGATCATGTATAGGAAGGGAAATGCAAATCAAAATCACAATGAGATACTACCTCACATCCATTAGGATGGTTACTAGAAAAAACCTTCCAGAAAATAACAATTGTTGGTGGGGATGTGGAGGAATTAAAAACCTTGTGCACTACTGGTGGGAATGTCACATGTTGCAGCTGTTGTAGAAGACAGTATGGTGGAGAGTAAGGCTGGGATCATAGGGTTTTAGAGGAGGAGGCAATCTGGAGACCCCTGCCCACTGGTTCTCTGTTTTCACTGTCAAAGACATATTTTAATAAGTTATTTCCCCAATGGACTTCTGTTTTAAGAGATGCTTGCCAATTAAATTCTACAAATTATTAATAATAATAATAAAAAGAAAACAGTATGGTGGTTTCCCAAAAATTAAAAATAGAATTACCATATGATCTGCCCATTCTATTCCTGGGCATATACCACAAAGAAGGAAAAGCAGAGTCTCAAAGATATATCTGTACATCCATGTTCAAGAAGCACTCTTTACATTTGTCAAGAGGTGGAAACCACCCGTGTCCACCAATGAATGAATGGATAAACAAAATGTGGTGTGTACGGGCATATACTGCATAATGCTGTTTTGGTTAATGATGGACTGCATATAAGATGATTCCACAGGATTATAATGGAGCTAAAAATTTCCAATGGCCTAGTGACCTCAGCTGTTGTAACATTGGAGTGAAATGCACTACTCACATGCTTGTGGTGATGCCTCACATGCTTGTGGTGATGCTGGTGTAAACAAACCTACTGTGCGGCCTGTGGTATATATAAAAGCATAGCACATACAATTACAGTAGTGCGCCAGACCACATAGATTTGCGTAAGTGCACTCTACGATGTGCGAATGACCACGGAATCACCTTATGGAACACTTCTCAGAATGCATGCCGATGTTAAGTGGCCCCTGACTGTACATCCATGTAATATTATTCAACCTCAAAGAGGAAGGAAATTCTGACAACTGTTTCAACATGGATAAACCTTGAGGACATTATGCTTAGTGAAATAAGCCAGTCACAAAACGATGAAGACTGTATGATTCCATTCAGATGAGGCACCTAGAATAGTCAAATTCATAGAGTCAGAAAGTCGAAGGGTGGTTGCCAGGGAACAGGGAGAAAGAAAGAGGTGTTATTATTTAATGAGTGTAGCATTTTAGTTGTGCAAAAGGGAAAAGTTCTGGAGATTGGTTGCACAACACTGTGAATACACTTAACACTACGAACTATAACACGTAAGGATGGTTAAGATGGTAAATTTTAGGCTATGTATACTTTTTAAAATAAGGAAAACATGGCTACTGATGTTCAAGTATTTCCAGAGCATCCTATGTGTCCAGAGGGTGTGAGGAGAAAGAGCGAAGGCGGGGCTCTCAGATGGGCAGTTGCACGCATCTCAGCCAGGGCATGCAGTGTGTCATGAGGGGGAAAAGCCATAAGAAAAGGAATAACCAAAGGGCGTTACCAGGGAAGAACTGTGACCCCTTTGAAACACCAGGGCAGCCTCCACGCCTGCTCTGTCAGCTCTTAAAGCCTGGCACAGAGGCTGTCAACAAGTACTTGCTGAATGGAGAAATGGGTAAGAAGGATAGAAACATAAGGGAAAATCCCAAGATTTCTGACTTAGTATCCAGGTGAATGGCTTTGCTACAGATAGAAGTTGTGCAGGTGCGAACGGGAGACAGTCTGAAGGTGATGACAAGTTCAGTTTTAGACAAGTAGGATCTTACATGACACAGGCATTCAGAGGGCTGCCATGCAGAGGAAAGGTCAAGGTTAGAAACAGGAAGGTGGGCATCATGATCACAGAGGATGAGTGCATGACAGGTGGATGAACCTAACAAGTCAATGAGTCAAAAACCCCAAGGACACCCTGGCCGGTGTGGGTTAGTGGTTAGAGCGTTGGCCCACACACCAAAGAATTGCAGGTTTGATTCCTGGTCAAGGGCATGTACCGGGGTTGCAGGTTCCATCCATGGCCCCGGTCATGTGTGCGGGAGGCAACTAATTAATGTATCTCTCTCACATCTATGTTTCTCTCTCTCTCCTTCCGTCCCTTTTACTCTCTCTCAAAAAAAAAAAAAATCAAAGGAAAAAGTATCCTCAGGTGACAATTAACAACAACAAAAAACAAAGGACTAAAGACAGAGACAAAAGTGCCCATGGGACTTGGTGAAGGACATACGCGAACTGAGAGGCAGCAGGGAACAGGTGGAAGGTGGACTTCCAATAGAACCATTCAAAGTTCTTGTTCTTGGATAAGTCTCTGGTCTTGTTAGGAGGTAAGTGGGCTAGATCGGAATTTGTCCCTTCCCTGGGGCAGCAGCCACTGTGACACGTGCCCGTTAGAGTCTGAGGAAGGGGTGGCTTGTCCATCCTGCCGTGTGCTGGAGAGAGCCGAGGGCTCAGAGGCTGCGCATTTGCTAAGAAGCTCTGAGAGGGCAGTGCTGACCCAAAGGCCACCGCAGGAGCCAGACGGAAGGGGGTCGGCGAGGAAAGGGGTGGAGGAAGTAGAGGAAGCAGGTGTTGGCCGCATTCTGGACACTTTTGACCCAGAAAGGAAGGAGGAAATTTGGACAGTAACCAGAAGGATGAAGTGGGCCAAGGGAAAGGGCGTTTTACTCGCAGCTGAAGAAAACAAGAGCTGATCAGGTTGGAAGGTGGGAAGAAAGATGCCCAGAGAAGAGAAGCAAATGAAGAAGCTTTGAGAAGGTGACCATGGTCGGAGTCGGGTCCAAGATGAAGCAAAAGAAAGGAAATGGGAACAAGTTAAGAACAGTTAGGTTGATCCAATGTTTTAAGGTTATTTGAAGGGTCCTAAGCTTGAAAGAGACAGAGAGAACTGAGGGCTTTAGAACCAGACAGACTGGGCCAATCCCCAGTTTATCACATACAGGCCATGTGACTGTAGCCTCAAGGTCCCTGGCAAATGGGGATGCTATTATCTAAGGAACTGCTCTGCATCAGAACTGATTTAAACCAAGTACTTAGCACTAACTGAGGATATTTCATCGCTAAATGGCCAAGGCTAGTCTTCTGCTGAAACCTAGGGCTTGGAGGAAGAACCCCGGGGGCTTAAAGAAGTGCTATGGCAGTGGTTCTCAACCTTCCTAATGCCGCGAACCTTTAATAGAGTTCCTCATGCTGTGGTGACCCCCAATTTCATTGTTACAAATTGAACATAATTAAAGCATAGTGATTAATCACAAAAACAATATGTAATTATATATGTGTTTTCCGATGGTGTTAGGTGACCCCTGTGAAAGGGTCGTTCGACTCCCAAAGGGGTCGAGACCCACAGGTTGAGAACCGCTGTGCTATGGGATGGCAGGAAGGAACGTTAGAATTGCTGGATGGGACCAGGAGGACCTGATGTCAGGTCTATATGATTCTGCCTCGTTCTCCATTAGGCTCTCACTCTGGGAGAAACAGGAGAGGGAGAAGGTGGCTGTGACACAGGGTAGAGACTCAGCGAGGAGGATGTCCCCACTGCAGGGCTTTGGGGAGGGAGTAAGGGCACATGGCAACTGTGGACCCTGGGCTGGAGGAAGTAGAAAGGATTAGGTGAGGATCAAGTGAAAAAGTGGGGAGGCAATCGGATCACTGTGAAGTCTATACATGCAGGCTATTCTTATAGTTTTAGGTGCTTTTCATTATTATTATTATTATTTTTTAAATATATATTTTATTGATTTTTTACAGAGAGGAAGGGAGAGAGATAGAGAGTTAGAAACATCAATGAGAGAGAAACATCGATCAGCTGCCTCCTGCACACCCCCTACTGGGGATGTGCCTACAACCAAGGTACATGCCCTTGACCGGAATCGAACCTGGGACCTTTCAGTCCGAAGGCTGATGCTCTATCCACTGAGCCAAACCGGTTAGGGCTATTATTATTTTAAAAATATATTTTATTGATTTTACAGAGAGGAAGGGAGAGGGATAGAGTGTTAGAAACATTGATGAGAAACATTGATCAGCTGTCTCCTGCTCGCCCCCTACTGGGAATGTGCCAGCAACCAAGGTACATGCCCTTGACCGGAATCGAACCTGGGACCTTTCAGTCCCCAGGCCGGTGCTCTATCCACAGAGCCAAACCGGTTAGGGCAGGTGCTTTTTAATGAACTGAAATGAGGCTTTGTCTTTCCCCTGGCAAATTCTATAGAAACTGCCTGATTCTGACTAAATTCGAATTCTATAGGAACTGCCTGATTCTTACTAATAAAAGGAATGACTTTAGTTCCAATGAGCAGCTAGCAGGCTTTTGAGAACAAAAGGGGGGCCAACTCATTTCAAAATGGATGCATATTGTATTGAATGAAACCAGAGAGAACCAGGACTACATTTTCTACTGAAACAGACACATCTGGTTGTGCCCGATAAGGACGCTGCAACCTTGGGAACCGAAGACCTGGGTAACG
>NW_005876975.1:0-9204 GCF_000147115.1 Myotis lucifugus | reverse complement strand
GAGGAGGAGGGTGAGGCGAGAAGGTGGGGAAGGAGGGAAGGAGAGGAGGCGAGAAGCAGCAGAGTCAGAAGGGCCAAGGGGCAGGTCATGAGTCCGTGTTTCACTTAATTACATTTTCTTGATAGCAGGGTGGTGAAGCATGTTGTTCTGATAGCTGGTAATTGCCTTCTCTTAGGAGAGGTGTCTTTGTTTGGAAATATACCTTAAGAGGCCACAGGGTAACGGAGGTCCTGAAATGAGAACAGGAATCAGGGAGTGAAGAGGTGGGCAGGTTGCTGTGCGTTGGAGAGGCGCAGGGATGTGGAGGTGAGAGACAGGGAAGAGGTGAGGGTGAGATGACAGAGCCAGCCTGCCCGCTGGGACTTGTAAGGACCTGACATCCGGTCGGCCGCTGTTGGTGGTGATGAGCTGAAAGCTCTTCCTGACGCCCGAGTGTGGTGACTGCCGATGGCTTCCATCCCAGTGACGCCTTGAGGGATGTGCTCCGTGGCTACGTGACAAACAGAAGGGAGACCAAGTGATGCTCTGCTCAGGTCTGGTCCAGACCCTACTTTCCATGCCTGCGAACCTTGTTCTTAGGATCCCGAGTGGCCCCCGCCCCCGAGAGACCTGCCCAGATAGGAATGAAGGCCTCACAGTCCTCCCTCACCCAATAGCAGTCACACCCATTTCCTAGCAGGTGAGTGAGCCTTCCTGGCATCTTCATAGGCAACAGACGTGATCATTGATGGTTTAAGCCACGAGGTTTGGGGTGGCGTGTGCTCAGCAATAGATAACCGGATGCTTCGCTTGCACTCGCCGGCTCGGAGGGAGCTGTGCCCTGCTGATGGAGGACAGAGGCTGGTCCACACTGGGCAAAGGGGTGCCAGCATGGCCACATGTGCATGGGTGCTGCAGTGGCTCAAAAAAGTGACTCGATGCTCAGGTTGGGGTCAAAGGGACCCCAGGAACTGGCAGCTCCCCTGGGAACTGGCAAAAATATTGGGGAGGGCATTACATTACTTGTCTCTTCTTCAGATAGTTTACCAAACACTAAAGAGGCAGGGTGACCACATCTGACATTAGGTTTCCACCTCCCAGTGACACTGCCCTTAACCAGGTGCCACACCTAGCTCACAGGTGACCCCACCTGGGCACAGGAGGAGCCGGCTGCTCCCAGCTGGGGTGGTGGGTGTGGCTCCTCCACTGGAAGCCAGTGGGTATGACGGTGCCATGGCACCCGGACGGGGTGGGACAGAAATGCAGACCCTGCGCGAGCTGAGCAAGCAGAGCTGACCCGACGGAGCTCCTGAGTCAAGTTTCCACTTGGTCAGTCACCAACATCAAGTGGAAGGTTTACCATAAAGATGAGACCTACCAGGTTAGAATGACTGTCTGTCTGGTATGCTGAGACCTTGCATCCAACCCCCAGTCCTCACATGAGTCCTATCATGTACCAACCTGATGTTATAATTGAACTTATAAGATGTACAAAACCTTATGAACGGAGGCTCAGAGGGCATGCCAGCAGCCCAATGTGCGCAGCTTGTGGGAAGAGCCAGGCTCGACTTCGGAGTGCTTCCGGAAACCCAGGGGTTTCTAGAACTAACTTTAAGTTGGTTCCTGTCTGAGTAAAGGCTATGTCCACACGGCTTACATTCTGCAACATAGTGACTATAACGGGCCAGACTGCAGAGAAACTCCTGTCTTTAAACGAGTCTGTTTCACCGTGCAAGTGGTCGGATGCAGTGACCTGGGAAGGACGAGCCCAGTGAGGCCCTGAGCTACACGCCTCTGCCTCACCCTCAGCCAGCGGTGCCCCAGCGCCAGCCACCCCCACAGCAGCCTCACCCTCAGCCAGCGGTGCCCCAGCGCCAGGTGCCAGCCACCCCCACAGCAGCCTTAGCACAGAGGCTGCCCCAGCTCAGGCCCGCACACAGGGTCTGCGGGTCCCTGACGCGGGGCAGTGTTCCTTGTGTGTGCAGCTTATTGAAGGAACTTGTTTTCACAGATAACTCAGTACAAACTGTTTGAAAGAAAATGTATTTTGTTATTACTTGGAATAAAAAAGGCAATAATGTTGGAATAAAATGCAGATAAAAAATGAGATCACAGAATAAAATATATGAAATTTGGCAATTTAAGCTGAGTCTCTCAAAAGTAGGTGATTTGTATGTAGGCTGAACAAGTGGCTCAGCTGATGTTTTTTACCACCTGCTGTGTGCTGGGAAACTGTGAAACCCCCCTCTGTTGTAGCTGATGACCTAAATGCTGTGCCATAATTTGTAAAAATTATGTTCATTGTGAGGGAGTCCCCACGCAGGGCAGTGTGATGGGAGGAAACAGTGAGTTCCCGCCTCTCACGCTGAAGCCCCGCCTCCTTGCCTCCTTTGTACTCAGGTAGGAGAGGCGCTCCCTCCTGCACATTCTCTGTGTCTGCAGGGAGGGACCCGCCGGAGTGCTGGCCAGTGAGATGCCACTCAAAGCCTTCTAGGGGTCTGGACTCCTGACACAGAAACAGCAGCACAGACTTCACTTATTCTTCCTGCCTCTGGCGGAGTCTGATGACAGAAGCGGTGGCAGCCACTTTGTCACCATGAGGGAGAGAAGGGCAGAGGCGTTGGTTTTGAGGCTGCTGAGCTATGGAACCAGTGCTGAGAGCTGTCTCCTGACTGCTTGTCATTTAAGAAAACAAACCCTTGCCCGACCAGTGCAGCTCAGTGGTTGAGCATTGACTCATGAACCAGGAGGTCATGGTTCGATTCTGGGTCAGGGCACAGGCCTGGGTTGCAGGTTCGATCCCCAGTAGGGGGCATGCCATCGATGATTCTCATCATTGATGTTTCTCTCTCTCTCCTCCCTTCTCTGAAATAAATAAAATATATATTTAAAAGAAAGAAAACAAACCCTTAGTTATTAAAACTATAGTGAGCACAGCTTGTTTCTTTTAGCCAAAATGTTCTTAACTGGTGTGTTCCTTGTATTTTGAGAAGGGAATACAATGGGTACATACTCTTCTTGATAGTGATAATAACAAAAACAGAAATGTAGGTGTGTAATAATTAAAAGTAACTATTAATGGCAATAAAAAACAGGACATATCTTTAAGATTACGAGGAAAATGATCAAAAGCAATACAATCTCACAGCAAAGAAAACTACCAGGAAGCATACGTACAGGAAATGGAACGACAAAATGAAGGTGAGCACATCATACCCATTACAACAACAGAGCAACTGGGCTCAACTTTCTAGTAAATGATAAGATTCTCATATACATACCCAGTGTGTCTACAAAAGACACCAACAAAGTGACGAAGAAAAGTTAAAGGCAGAAGAAGTAGTTGCAAAACATATATAATTAGAATAACATATGCTATGATTGTTAAATAAGAAAATCTTATCATTACTTCCTACACCAGTGATGGCGAACCTTTTGAGCTCGGTGTGTCAGCATTTTGAAAAACCCTAACTTAACTCTGGTACCGTGTCACATATAGAAATTTTTTGATATTTGCAACCATAGTAAAACAAAGACTTGTATTTTTGATATTTATTTTATATATTTAAATGCCATTTAACAAAGAAAAATCAACCAAAAAAATGAGTTCACGTGTCACCTCTGACACGCGTGTCATAGGTTTGCCATCTCTGTCCTACACACATGCAGGCATGGGAAGGCAGCTGATGAAATTCAACATCCATTTCTGACAAAACTTTTTTTAAAACTTCTTAATAAATCAGAAGGAAATGTGCTGTCATTGTAAAGAATAACCTTCTTCATGCAATGCCACACAGAACAGTGAAATACTTACAGAATTATAGTGTCCATTAAAAGGTAAGAATCTCCACCACTTTGTAATGATCATTGTTCTATCAAAAGTAATGAAACACTCCAAAACGAGCTGTTGGAAAGATAGAGACAAAGGTTATTATTTTCATAGCCTCCTCCCCAAAACACAACAAAGCCTACCTGGAAACAGAGAATCATCTAAAAAGCTTTGAGGTACTAAAGAGAATTCCCTAAATCCATGCCATAACCAGCTAGAAAAATATAGTAAGAATTTCTTGTGTAATAGCCACAAAAATATAACATACCTCAGGGTAATCTCAACAAGAAATGTTCAGGACTTCATGGAAAATAGTGTGACACTTTACTGTGGATATGAAAGACGATGAATAAATGGAAAGATGCAGATCATATCCTTGAACAAGAAGATATGATGTGGTGAGAACAGCAAAGCTTTTTAAATTAAACTATAAATTTAATGAAATTCCAACTGAAATCCTAACATGAGCTTTTCTGAAGCTTGACAACAGGTTTCTGAAGTTTATCAAGAAGAATAAATGTATAAGATCCACCTATCAGTAAAAGTTTGAGGGGGAGAGATAGAAGGAGGGAAAAGGTGGGAGTGGAGAGAGATGAGGGTAATGGCATGGGAGTGGCTTGTCTCAACAAAGCATAGAATCGTCTGTTACCACCCAAGAGCAATAATAAAGTTCACCAGAATCAAAATTTAGAGACAAACCCAAGCACAGTGTGTGATAAGAGTGACATTTAAAATCAATAGCACAAAAGTGGGTAACTCAATAGATGTGACAACCAGTTAATCATTTAGGATGAAACAAAGTTGGATTCCTACTCCATAACTTACATCAAAGTAAACTCCACAGAGTCCAATGGGAAGTATGATTGCAGGAATATTTGCATTACATGTGTAATGTTTCTAACACAGAAAGAGACCTCCTCAATAAGAAAACAAAAAGCACCCCCATAAAAAGATGGTTAAAAGATATGAGCAGGTGCGTCCCAAAAGAAATGCCAGTGTTCAAACTCACCAGAAACAAAATGAATTCAGTGACAACATGCAATTCCTCCCTTGGCAGCTTGGGGGCTACAATGGAAGCGGTGATGCTTACTAGTGGTCAGGTAAAGGGGAGATGGGAAAGGAACAGTCCCGCCACGGGGGTGGGGGGGGGGTGGTGAGGCCATCTAACTGGTAGGAAAATATCCTAAGAAATAACCTCAGATGAAGACAGAGAAGTTAAGAATAGGATGTACCTGGCTTCCTGTTGCACACTCCAGGTGAGTTGTGTGGACAGACAGAGGAAATAAACGCTTGCCCTCCTCCCACTCCCCTGAGCACACAGGCAGCAGGATGTGAGGAGGGAGGGGAGGTGGAGGGAGGGCAGTAGGAGCATGCCCCGCCCAGGGCACGGGTCCAGCTGGGCACTGGCTGGGCCTCGCCAGGGTTCCCAGGGTGGTAAGTCAGAGTAGAACCTGTGAGTCTTCGTGTTTGGGCTGAAACCTCCAGGGAGGGAGTCTTTCTTCTTAGAGCAGCTGTGTGCTTCCTCCGTGTGAGGATGGAGGCCAGCCCAGAAGCAGACAGTGCGCATCCCATCCGAGGCGATCTGTCTGAGGGGCTGCCGGTTCCTCAGATTCATCTGCAACAGAAACTCAACGCCAGACAACCTAGGCCACTGCCAGTTCCCCCCGCAGCTCAGGGACACAGCGATGGATCTTCAGAGCGGTGACGTGGCCCCGATGCTGAGCACGCTCCCTAACGCGGGCCCTCTGTCCCTCTGCGGGGTCTACGGGGCTGAAGTCCTCCCAGTCAGTCACCCCGGGGCAAGGAACAGGCTGCCTGCTCTTGCCTCCAGTTTGATACTAGAGAAGCCAATGGTGTCCGGAGGCAGGAAGAGCCACAGAGCCTCTGGGCACCTGCCCACGATGCACATGGCATCTCGCCCCAATATGCAGACACGTGAGTCACCCACGTGAACATCCTCCCCGCTTGACTTCTTGAAAACCCAAAGCTTTATGCACTTGGCCATTTAGCACAACCCATGAAAGAAAAGACTGATGACTATGACCATCTCACTTTAAAAATCTCTCTTTGACAGAAGACAACATATGCCACATTAAAGACAAGTTCCAATCTAAAAATGCCCTTGCAGTGCATATAACTGACAAAGAAATAGTATCTGCACTATATACAAAACCTCCTAAAAATAAATAAGGAAAAATGTACTCAACATGCACACTGGCAACGGTGTGGAGAAGGCCTGGGGGAGGGGGAGCCTGGGGGGAGGGGGGCGAAGGGGAGAAAATAGGGGAACATCTGTAATACTGTCAACAACAAAAGATAAATTTAAACAAGAAAAGAAAAATGCACTCAAGCCCATGGGGAAATTGGCATCACGGAGGGAAATGGGAGAAGCAGATGGAAAGCAGGTTTAAAGCACAGCACAGAGAACATGGGCGGCCATACTGTGTTCACCATGAAGGTGCCAGGTGGGTACTGCAAAGATCAGGGGGATCACCTTGTAAAGAACATGGCTGCTTAACCACCAGGCTGTGCACCTGAAATGAATACAGAATAATATTGAAAAAATAAAAAGCAACAATGGTAACAACATAACAGAAAAACCTTCCTAACACGAAAACACAAATGAATAGGACAAGATGCAATGTGCACACCTTCAGATGGGCCAACGCCGCCGGCACAGCCCCTGGGGGGAGAGCTGTGAGCGAAGGCAGCCCCGTGCCTGCCGGGTATGCAGCACACCAGCCCCTTCCGAGGGCGAGCGCCCAGCAGCTGGCATCTCCAGGGAGCCCCAGGGGGCCACACCCTCTTCCTGTTGCCCTCTCCCCACAGACAACTCCTGCACACTTGGCCATCAAAAAGCCTTCTTTCCCGGCGTCTATAGACATCGCTCGTCCATCGAGGCCCCCGAAACTGGCACGCAGAATAATATGAGCCATTAAACAGTTTTGAAGAAGAGTGTTTAACCACAGGGGAAGCATTCACAGTATGTTGTTGAAGGAAGAGGGATTCCAAACATTATGTATGGCAAGATCCAAACTTTAAGTAAAGAAATATACAGGCGAAGAGAAAACACGCACAAGCAATACACTAAACATTCACTGTTTTCTACTACTTGGTCTAAAGCACTCCTTTCTCTTCCTAGTTCTATGTCATTTCAAAGTTTTAATCTTCATGATGAACAGTGTGCTTTCATGATTAGAAATGGTTTTGAAACCCATGTTTCAAAAAAACAATGCTACTGTTACATATATGTACTATGAGAACATATATTTATATAGCATTAAGTATTTATACACAAATACAGATTATATTAAATATGTATAATTTTCCTATGCAGGTTCTGTGCTAAGCACCTGCCTGACCTGTAGGCCCACTTCCTCGGTGGTAGACGGAGGCTGACAGTGGTGGATAACGCGCCAGGATCAGGAGCTGGTCTGGCGTTGCTGACGCCCCTGCCCTCCACTCGCGCTGCTTGAGCAAATACTTACCTAAATCCCCAAAGTGAAGCCTCCCAGCGATGCAGGGCCAGAACCGGGCCTCCTGGCTGCCCCTCCACAATGTGTGCCCCAAGGGTGAGCCCGGGTGTGGGAGAGCTCCCAGCTCCTCCTGCTTCACCAGACACAGCATCTCAAGGCGGAATCGCCCTCCACTGACAAGGAGCAGAAGAGGCCGCTCCATGGTGGTAACTGCTGGGACGGGCATTAGTTGAGCTGTGACTATGAGAGGGGGCTTCGGGGCCACTCCTGCAAACCTCACTGAGTCCAGACAAAGGCACCAAGCCTGCTGCCTGGGCTCATCACACTCCTTATCTCGCAGGTACAGTGGGGCCTTGACTTACGAGTGTCCCAACTAATGAGTTTTTTGAGATACCAGCTGTCTCTCCGCCGATTTTTTGCATTGAGTTGATAGAGTAATTTGAGTTAATGAGCTCCTTAACGAGCTCCTTAATGAGCTCGGTCTCAGAACGAATTAAACTCATAAGTCAAGGCCCCACTGTACTTACCGACAACAGGCCCATGCAATCTCTCCTTTACAAACTTGTCCCAGTCCTTTCCCACACGCAGGACCGAACGCAGCCCACCTGAACGTAGTAGCATTCCCTGCAGGTGGGGGTGGGTCAGACCAGGTCATCGAGGGGCCCCTCCCGCTGCTCGCATCAGCAGCTCAGGAGGACAGAGGAGGTCTGAGTGCATTTATCCTTCCTCTAGCTCCTGTCCTCCTCCATATTTGAGGCTGAAAAACGGAAAAATGAAAGATGCTAGAACTTCTGACACCAATCTCACTGTCTGAAGTGGCGACTGGTCAATTAGAGGCTCGGGACTGCCTGCTCCCTGGCACCTGCTGCCTGATCTGGGTGCTGGGGACGTTCTCATGGGCTGTTCACTTTATGAAAATGTACTGATCTGTGAACAGACGGTGTCGTCTCCTGAAGGTGAGTTTTACTTCAATGAAAACTTTAAAATCGCAAAGCTGAGTGAAGACATTTCCTTCTGGGCTGCCCGTGGCCTCTTTCCGCAGAATGGACATGTGAGCGTAGGAGGTGGAGAGCGAGGGGCCCTGGGCAGTGGAAGGCGAGGGTATGCGGTTGTGTGAGCTAGCTCCTCTGCACTTGCCACCAAAGCGTCTCAACCATCGTGAGGCCACTGACCAGGGGCCCTCCTGCCGTCTCCTCCAGGGACACCTGGCGGCTTCTGAAGACAGTTGGGGTGTCACACGGGGTGCTCCTACACACGGAGCACAGAACCATCCCACCCTCCTTCCACGGCCAGGAACCTGACAGAGACTGATGCCCAAGTCCCAGGTCTGATGAGTAGGGAGGACCACGAGGGAGCCAGGGTTCCTGACTTCTGGCCCCCGATCCTCCTGCCCAGTAGCTTGTTCCCAATTTTCAGACTCAAGATGTCCAGATGCTGAGCTTTAAAATGTCCCACCCTACTGCCTCCCCTGGGAGACCCTGTGAACTGGGAAAATCCACCCAGTTCAGGAAATCGAACCTTGTAACCATTTTCAGGAACAAAGAAATGCCGTTTTCATGGTTGTTGCTTTAGTTTCACAGAGACCTTGAGAGGAAAATACTGGCGGCCGGGAAATAGCACAGGTAGCTCACAGTGTTGATCCACGGTGCCAGCTGATGCTGTTACATGCAATGCTCGGGAGGTGGAAGGTTCTCGGGAGATGCAGGCAGGTCCTGAGCCATTTTTCTTCATCATCTAGTCATGTTTCCGGGGCAGGAAGGGGAATCACTTTTCTCTGAGCTATTCATCTTCTCTCGCCCAGAAGAGCATGTGTGCAGCTGTGAGCCTGAAGCAGATGATTTCAGAATTCAGCGAGAAGCTCTCTGGAAACAGCAGTCACGGTATTGATTAATTGGAACATTCAAATAGCACAGAGCCTGG
>NW_005876974.1:0-9204 GCF_000147115.1 Myotis lucifugus | reverse complement strand
CTCTGCTTTCTTTAAAGTACACTGTATTATTAAAGGTACAGAATGCAGAAGTTCAGAGTATTATGTATATTGGTTATTGATTTTTCTTGAAGAGATTCTTCTTTTAATTGTGAGAATTTTCTTCAGAAATTTTGGTGGGTTGGAAGCCAGATGCTAAAATTGGTATTAATACTGCTTTATGAGTTGCTTATTATTTTTTTTTAACTATATGTGGGTTTTTTTTTATTGCTTAAAGTATTACAAAGAGTATTACATATGTCTTCTTCCCCCCCCCCCCCTTGACAATCCCCCAACCTCTCCTACCCCCCAGTGTCTTATGTCCATTGGTTATGCTTGTATGCATGCATACAAGTCCTTCAGTTTATCTCTTACCCCCCAACCCCCTCCCACACAGCCTTCCGGCTGTAGTTTGACAGTCTTTTCGAGGCTGCTCTGCCTCTGTATCTATTTTTGTTCATCAGTTTATAATGGTCCTTATTATCCATAAATGAGTGAGATCATGTGGTATTTTTCTTTCATTGACTGGCTTATTTCACTTAGCATAATGCTCTCCAGTTCCATCCATGCTGTTGCAAATGGTAAGAATTCCTTCCTTTTTACAGCAGCATAGTATTCCATTGTGTAGATGTACCACAGTTTTCTAATCCATTCATCTGCTGATGGGCACTTAGGCTGTTTCCAGATCTTCGCTATGGTAAATTGTGCTGCTGTGAACATAGGAATGCATATATCCTTTCTGATTGCTGTTTCTGGTTTCTTGGGATATATTCCTAGAAGTGGGATCACTGGGTCAAATGGGAGTTCCATTTTTAACTTTTTGAGGAAACTCCATACTGTCTTCCGTAGTGGCTGCACCAGTCTGCATTCCCACCAGCAATGCATGAGTGTTCCCTTTTCTCCGCATCCTCTCCAGCACTTGTCGTTTGTTGATGATAGCCATTCTGACAGGTGTGAGATGATACCTCATTGTTGTTTTGATTTGCATCTCTCGGATGATTAGTGACTTTGAGCATGTTTTCATATGTCTCTTGGCTTTCTGAATGTCTTCTTTTGAAAAGTGTCTATTTAGGTCCTTTGCCCATTTTTTGATTGGATTATTTATCTTCCTTTTGTTAAGTTGTATGAGTTCCCTATAATTGTTGGAGATTAAACCCTTATCGGTGATAACATTGGCGAATATGTTCTCCCATGCAGTGGGCTTTCTTATTGTTTTGTTGATGGTTTCTTTTGCTGTGCAGAAGCTTTTTATTTTGATGTAGTCCCATTTGTTTATTTTCTCTTTAGTTTCCAATGCCCTAGGACTGATGGCGAACCTATGACACGCGTGTCAGAGGTGACACGCGAACTCATTTTTTTGGTTGATTTTTCTTTGTTAAATGGCATTTAAATATATAAAATAAATATCAAAAATATAAGTCTATTTTACTATGGTTGCAAATATCAGAAGAATTCTATATGTGACATGGCACCAGAGTTAAGTTAGGGTTTTTCAAAATGCTGACATGTGAGCTCAAAAGGTTCGCCATCACTGCCCTAGGAGCTGTGTCGGTGAAGAAATTGCTTCGGCATATGTCTGAGATTTTGTTGCCTTCGGAATCCCCTAGTATTTTTATGGTTTCCCGTCTTACATTTAAGTCCTTTATCCATTTTGAATCTATTTTTGTGTGTGGTGTAAGTTGCTGGTCTAGTTTCATTTTTTTGCATGTATCTGTCCAATTTTCCCAACACCATTTATTAAAGAGACTGTCTTGACTCCATTGTATGTTCTTACCTCCTTTGTCAAATATTAATTGAGCATATTGGTTCGGGTCGATTTCTGGATTCTCTATTCTATTCCATTGATCTATATGTCTGTTTTTGTGCCAGTACCAGGCAGCTTTGAGAACAGTGGCTTTGTAATATCAGGTATTGAGATCCCACCTACTTTGTTCCTCTTTCTTAGGATTGCTGCAGCTATTCTGGGTCTTCTTTTATTCCAGATGAATTTTTGGAGAATTCATTCTAGGTCTGTGAAATATGCTGTTGATATTTTAATGGGAACTGCGTTGAATTTATAGATTGCTTTGGGTAGTATGGACATTTTAATGATGTTGCTTCTACCAATCCATGAACACGGTATGTTCTTCCATCTGTTTATGTCTTCCTCTATCTCTTTTTTCAGCGTCCTGTAGTTTTCTGAGTAGAGGTCTTTTACCTCTTTAGTTAGGATTATTCCTAGGTATCTTAATTTTTTTGGTGTGATGGTAAATGGGATTGCTTTTTTAGTCTCTCTTTCTGTAAGTTCACTATTGGTGTATAGAAATGCCATAAATTTCTTGGCGTTGATTTTGTATCCTGCTACATTGCCGAATTCATTTATTGAGTCTAATAGTTTTTTGATGGAGTCTTTAGGGTTTTTTATGTACAATATCATGTCATCTGCGAATAAGGACCGTTTTACTTCTCTTTTCCAATTTGGATGCCTTTTATTTCTTCTTCTTGTCTAATTGCAATGGCTAATACTTCCAGTACTATATCGAACAGGAGTGGTGAGAGTGGGCATCCCTGTCTTGTTCCTGTTCTTAGGGGAAATAGTTTTAGTTTTTGCCCATTGAGTATGATGTTGGCTGTGGGTTTGTCATATATGGGTTTTATTATGTTGAGGTATGATCCTTCTATTCCCACTTTGCTGAGAGTTTTTATCAAAAACTAGTAGCCCGGTGCACGGAATTCGTGCAGGGTAGGGGGGGGGGAGAAGGGGCCCCTCAGTCTGGCCTTCACCCTCTCCAATCTGAGACCTCTCAGGGAATGTCCAACTACCTGTTTGTGCCCACACTTTTAACAGATAACAGCTCCATTGTTGTTCCTTTCCTATGCTTAAAACCATTGGAATTAGTAGGTATTCAAAGTGTGTATACATTTTGGGGGGACACCCTGTATATCTCTAGTCAGTGGTGAAAGAAACCAACAGCAGATTTGGAACCCCCAGACAGGGAACCTTGCTCATTCCCCACATGTCTCTCCACTTCACTTTCCACCTTCGTGGGCAGCAGGAGAATCAATGTTTTCTCTCATTAATTTGGAAAAGCATGTCCTGTCACCCGTTGCCCGTCAGGAGTGCTCTAGGCCCCAAGCAAGCAAGGCTCAGTCAGGGCAGCCTTCACTCATGGGTGCTGGCACCCAAAGTGCACATTCCTCCTCTACAGTCGCCCTGACTATCCCACTGTTTCACTGAGAGGACGGAATTCCTCTCTGCCTCTGGGCTCTTGATCTTGAACACTGACCGAAGGCACCTCAGAGAGGGCCCCCCGCGCCCACCAGGTGTGTCTGTCTGCACCTGCTCCTGCCTCAGCACCTGCATTAACCCCCCAGAGGTGATCTCGTAGCTGCACTGGCCTCCGTGGGAACAGGGCATCACCACTCCGCCCTCTCACTATCATCTCACAGGCGCCCACTCTCAGCACCCAGAACACCCAGACACTCTCCAAAGGACATGAGCACATCAGAGGGGATGTTAGGCATGCCGGGTTGATGGAAGTGCGGTGGAAGGCGGGGGGAACTTGTGCAAGCCTTGGTTTGCAACTGTTGCAGGCGTGGGAGGGTGACAGTGTGCTGGGGGATGTTCTCAAGCCAGGGGGGTATATGCACACCAGAGGCCTCTGGCTTTGCAGATCCGCAAACCCCCGTGGTGCGGCCAGGAGAACATCAGTCTGGCCCGCCACGGTGGCTGTCCCTGTGATCCTGCACCTTCTGGGCCAGGAGGCAGATCTTGCGCAGTCACTCCTGGGCGCTAATGGCTGCCTCCCCGCTGTGAAGGGTCATGGATCTGAGTCCCGGGACAGTGCACAGCCTCAAATGCTGCCCCCCGCCTGGCAGGGTCACAGATTCAGGTCCCGGACTGCAGACAGACTCCAGTGCTGCCCCCCTGCCCACCAGGTCACAGATCCGGGTCCCAGGACCACGGACAGCCTCAAGCACTGCCCCCCGCCCGGCAGGGTCACTGATCCAGGTCCCGGACTGCGGACAGCCTCCCGCGGTGCCCCCCGCCAGGCAGGGTCACAGATCCAGGTCCTGGGACCGCAGACAGCCTCAAGCACTGCTGCCCCACTCGCGAGGACATGGATCCAGGTCCCAGACCGCTGACAGCCTCAAGCACTGCCCCCCGCCTGGCAGGGTCATGGATCTGGGTCCCGGGACAGCGGACAGCCTCAAGCGCTGCCCCCCGCCCGGCAGGGTCACAGATCCGAGTCCTGGACTGTGGACAGCCTCAAGTACTGCCCCCCGCCCAGCAGGGTCACGGATCCGGGTCCCGGGACCGCGGACAGCCTCAAGCGCTGCCCCCCGCCCGGCAGGGTCACAGATCTGTTTCTTGGTCCCGTGGACAGCCTCAAGCACTGCCCCCGGCCCGGCAGGGTCACAGATCCGGGTCCCGTAGTTTTTATCTCTCAGTTTGTTTATGTGATGTATTATGTTTATTGATTTGCGGATATTGTACCATCCTTGCATCCCTGGGATAAATCCTACTTGGTCATGATGTATGATCTTTCTGATGTACTGCTGGATCCGATTTGATAGATTTTGTTGAGGATTTTGGCATCTATGTTCATGAGGGATATTGGCCTGTAATTCTCTTTCATTGTGTTGTCTTTATTTGGTTTTGGTATTAGGGTGATGCTGGCTTCATAGAATGAGCTGGGAAGTGTTCCTTCCTCTTGAATTTTTTGGAATAATCTGAGGAGGATAGGTTTTAGTTCTTCTTTGAATGCTTGGTAGAACTCCCCTGTGAAGCCATCTGGCCCCAGGCTTTGTTTGCTGGAAGCTTTTTGATTGCTGCTTCAATTTCTTCCATAGTTATTGGCCTATTGAGATTTTTAGATTCTTCCTGATTAAGTTTTAGAAGGTTGTATTTTTCTAGGAATATGTCCATTTCCTCCAGGTTGTCTAGTTTGTTGGAGTAGAGTTGTTCATAGTATTTTTTAACAATCCTTTGTATTTCTGTGGGGTCTGTTGTTATTTCTCCTCTTTCATTTCTGATTTTGTTTATTTGGGTCCTCTCTTTTTGTTTCTTGGTGAGCCTGGCTAGAGGTTCATCAATCTTGTTTATCCTTTCAAAGAACCAGCTCTTGGTTTTGTTGATCTTTGTATTGTTTTTTTGGTCTCTATGTCATTTATCTCTGCTCTGATCTTTATTATTTCCTTCCTTCTGCTTACACTGGGCTTTTCTTGTTCCTCTCTTTCTAACTCTTTGAGTTGTAGGATTAGGTAATTTATTATCATTATTTCTTGTTTCTTACAGTAGGCTTGTAGAGCTATGAACTTCCCTCTCAAGACTGCTTTCGCTGTGTCCCATAGGTTTTGGATTGTTGTGTTTTCATTGTCGTTTGTTGCCACGATGTTTTTTATTTCTTCTTTGATCTCTCTGGTAACCCAGTCATTGTTTAATAGCATGCTATTTAGTCTCCATGTGTTTGATTTTTTTTTGGATTTTTTTTATTGTAGTTGATTTCCGGTTTTATGCCATTGTGATCTGAGAAGATGCTTGATATGATTTCTATCTTCTTGAATTTGAAGAGACTTTGCCTGTGACCCAGTATATGGTCTATCTTTGAAAATGATATATGTGCACTTGAGAAGAATGTATATTCTGTGGCTTTGGGGTGAAATGTTCTGAAGATGTCAATTAATTCCATCTGATCTAGTGAGTCATTTAGGATTGATGTTTCTTTGCTGATTTTTTGTTTAGAGGATTTGTCCAATGGTGATAGTGGGGTATTAAAGTCCCCTACTATGATTGTATTGCTGTCAATCTCACCCTTGATCTCCTCCAGAAGTTTTCTTATGTATTTGGGTGCTCCTATATTGGGTGCATATATGTTTACCAGAGTTATTTCTTCTTGTTGGATTGCTCCCTTTAGTATTATGAAGTGGCCTTCCTTATCTCTTTTTATGTCCTTCACTTTGAAATCTAATTTGTCAGATATAAGTATTGCTACCCCAGCTTTTTTTTCATTTCCATTTGCCTGAAAAACCTTTTTCCATCCCTTCACCATCAGTCTGTGTGCGTCTTTTTTTCTGAGGTGGGTTTCCTGTAGACAGCAGATATATGGGTCATGTTTTCTTATCCACTCAGTTACCCTATGTCTTTTCATTGGGGCATTTAATCCATTTACATTTAAAGTTATTATTGATAGATACTTGTTTGTCGCCATTTTCATTCTTTACCCCTGTATTCCTTCTTTGTTTCCTATTTTTTTCTTTTTGCAGCAGACCCTGTAGCATTTCTTGCATTGCTGGTTTGGTGGTAATAAACTCCCGTAGTCCTTTTTTGTCTGTGAAGCTCCTGATTTCACCCTCAATTTTGATTGATAGCCTTGCTGGGTACAGTATTCTTGGATTCAGACCCTTCCTTTGCATGACTTTGTATATTTCCTTCCATTCCCTTCTTGCCTGATGTTTTTCTGTTGAGAAATCAGTCGCTAGTCTGATGGGGGATCCTTTGTAGGTAACTTTCTGTCTCTCTCTGGCCGCTTTTAAGATTCTTGCTTTGTTGTTGGTGTTTGCCAATTGAATGATAATGTGCCTTGGCGTCGGTCTTTTGGGGTTCATTTTGTTTGGGACTCTGTGAGCTTCTTGGATTTGTGTGAGTTTTTTCTTCCCTATGTCAGGGAAGTAAGTTTTCTGTCATTATTTTTTCAAACAGGTTTTCTATTCCTTGCTCAGTTTCCTTCTGGCATCCCATTATGCAGATGTTGTTTCGTTTCGTGTTGTCCCAAAGTTCTCTTCGGCTCTCCTCCTGCTTTTTAATTTTTTTTTTCTAGAAGCTGCTCTGCTTGGGTATTTTTTCCTACCTTGTCTTCTAGCTCACTGATGCGGTCCTCTGCTTCTTCTAGTCTACTGTTGATGCTTTCTATTGAGTTCTTTATAGCAGTGATGTCATTTTTCATTTCTTCTTGGTTCTTCTTCATTTCCTCTTGGTTCTTACACTTATTGTTGAATTTGTCTTCCATTCTTTTCATCCACCTTCTGACCATTTCTCTGAATTCTTTCTCTGACAGGTTGCTTGCCTCCATTGCCTCCATTTCGTTTACTTCCTTTTCTGGTGATGCCTGTTTTTCTTTCATATGTGGGCTGTTTCTTTGTCTCCCCATGATCTCTCTTCTCCAGGTGTTTGGTTATGTAGTTCTCTCTCTCTGCTGCGTTGATTTAAAGGCACAAAATACAACACAACAAGCTACAACACACAAGGCACTGAACACAAATGTATTCACGATACTAATAACCCCAAATAAAGGTGACCACCAGAGCAAAGAGAATTAGGGGATAAGGAAGAAAGAAGAGAAAAAGAAAAAAAGAGAAAAAGAAAAGGAGTGCAAAAATGAAGTTGGGAAAAGAAAAAAAAAAGTAAGAGAGAAAAGAAAGAGAATGAAATAGAAGAGGGGAAGAAACTATTTATATGGGGAGAAAACTTCAATAGAACAGCCACTAATCCCAACAAATTCCAGCAACAGATCCCTAGAGATGAATGCAAACTACAAACAACAACTAATATCAAATGAGGCGAGGGAACACAGAAGCAAAAAAAATAACCGGGGGGGGGGGGGGGGTGTGGGGGGAAACCCAACAGAAAAAGAAAAAGAAAAACAATCTCACAAACAAGCATAAAAAAAACCCAATATACTCAACAATCAAGCAAACAACAACAAAACGCCAGAGAAAAAAAAATTTGGATAGTGAAGAAAGAGAAGAGAGAGGTGTATATGGATTTAGAGCAGGGGATTGGAAATTAGATATATAAGTAGGGTGAAATTTTAATAGGGGGTAAAAAGAAGGAATAGGGAAAATCTAAAGCAGGAATAGGGTAAGAGAAACAGGACAACAAAAGGGGAAAAGTGAGGAAGAGAGTTTTGGCGTAAAGGTAAAGTTGAGGTAGAGTAAAATGATGCTAAAGGAAAAATGAAAATAGAATGTAGAACACTAATCCCAAAATAAAATAAAGAGGAAATAAAATGACACTATAAAAAAAGGTAAAACGGTAGTAGTAATAATACTGGTTAAAAATAAAAATGTAATTAAAAAGGTAAAATCAGGTGATGAAAAAAGAAAAAAAATTAGTTTCTTGAGTAAAAGGTGAAAAAAAAATGTGCAGTAGTGAAGGTCCTTCAATTCCTTTACTCTTCTGTTTGGCACGCATTAGTCCTGTCAGGTATTCAGGAGAGTGTTGAAGTTCCCTGCGATACACTGTTCCTCCGTGTTGTAAACCACAGTCCTGATTTTAAAGCAGGCAGTATTTGTTTCCCAGACTGCCTTTATTTGTGTTTACAGAATAGTCTGTTTGTGGTTCAGCCCCTGGGTGGCAGTGTTTCTGGATTGACCTCCAAGGCTGTAAGTCCTCTCTAGGCAGTAGTTAGGTTTTGGGAGAGTCAACTGCCCTTGAACTGGTTCTTTGATAGTTACTCCCCACTCTGATTCCCACGTTCCACAAAAACAACTTTCCCCTGCAGTCTCTGTGAGTGACCCCAAGTGGGCGATCCTATGTATTGGGTTTAATAATCAAACACAAAGATTTAAGGGGGAGAGAGAAAAAAGAAAAAGAGCCTGAGAAGGTGCGCGAACTGGCAACCCTCCACCGTCCAGCTCTGTGTGCAGTCTCTTCCACACATCCTCTCTCCCCTGGCACTAAGCAGCCGGCACACTGGCAAAATCCGAGGCTGCCTTTTTGCACCCAATCCAGCTATGGGCTTATTTTTAGAGTTCCCTTCTGCCAGCAGCCCTGCGGGACCCCTTCCACATTCACGGATCACGCTGGCCCCAACGGCCACGGACTTTGTGGGCACAGAGTTCCCCCGCGCACGTTCCTCTCTCCAACCTGGATTGCATACCGCACCTTTAGGTGAAATCTGACCTTTCCGTGAGGAGGAGCAGGGTTTATCTGAGTCCATGTAGTCCGCTGCTTGAGATGATCCCTGGATGCCGTGGTTCGGAATCTCCATTTTTAAAAAATGTTTCATAACTTTATTAACATCTATGTTTCATACTATTAATTCATCCATTTTAGAAAGGGAATAAAGGGCTCTGATGCATATGTGAAAAAATTTTTAAACTGTTATGCTAAGGAAAAGAGACACATTAGACTACGTATTGTATGATTCCATTTACTATAGAAAATGTCTTGAAAAGATAAAACTCTTGATATAGAAAGCAGATCATTGCTTGCTGAGGGCTGGA
>NW_005876973.1:0-9206 GCF_000147115.1 Myotis lucifugus | reverse complement strand
GGCATAGGTGAGGGCTTGGAGCTGCCAAAAAACATACAGAGAGAGAGAGAGAGAGAGAGAGAGAGAGAGGTGTGCAACAGGATAAGGGGAGAGGAAGACATCCATTCACAGGAGATAGGGAAAAGCCACAGAATATGGGAAGAAGGAAGAAACAAACTTTCACAGAGAAGAGAGAAATGCCAACAAATGGGAGAAAGAGGAAAACAGATTTCCAAGGAAACAGAGAATTCTACCACTGAAGCGGGAGAGAAAGAGTGGGGCACCATGTGGGGTTTGGGCTTTGAAGCTGATATTTTACCAACTGGAAGGCAGTATGAAGAGACAAAGAACTGCAGCCTTTATAAACCTTAGCAAAAAAGAGCTTGTTGGGGTACCCCCTTAAAACCCCTCCCTACGTGGGAGTCTGTACTTGCTTCCAATAAATTTCCACCCTTTTCATCTACCACTTTTTGTCTGTGGCTTCATTCTTTGAATCCACTTGGACAAGAACCTGGGAAAGAAATCACATTTGAACCCTGCTTAGGAAACCATGGGACTCAATATTCTAATGTGGACTAATAATAACCTCTTAGTAGAGATGCTAGGCATTCGGTCTTAAAAAAACAACAACAAAAATTGGCAATGCCTTCAAGCTAGCATGTAAATTATTAGCATGTAGGTGTTTCAAAATCACCCACTCACTTAAGTATTTTAGCTCAAGCTGCCATTTAGAACAATTTGAGGGAAAAGTAAAAATAATTTTCAATCAGTCCCCTATTCCAAATTATTATAAATTTTAATTTGGTATCAGCCATCCTAATTAATGAGATTTCAATGGGTTTGAAACTGGAAAATAAAAAGTCCTTCATTTTGTGTGGCATATGGTGCTAAAAAGTATGCAATTTTTTTAAAAAGTGTCATTCTATAAAGAAAAATAAAATGTCCTCAGCACACACAAATGATAGCTTTTAAAAAGCTGCTGGAAACAGATAACTTGTGAGTCCTCCCCTTCATGCAGCAGGCTAAATCAGAGCAACCTAGTGCTGGACCAGCCTGGACTAGCTCTGAGAACAATCATGTGCTTTTTGCGAAGCATGTCACCAAGTGGTGATTCCCCAAGAGCAGCATGTGTGCAGAGAAGGAAGAGCGAGCAGGCAGGTGAGCAACCTGAGGGGAATATTTCAGAAGAGCACAATGTTTATTCAGTTGTTTTTAACAATGAAGTGGCTTCCTTCTATTTGAGGGGTGGATTCTTATGTTTGGCAGGTGAAGTTATATCACAATATGTCAGATGGTTTTCCTAGAGAAGTTTTTACTTACACCACTAATCATTTTAATTTTCTTATGTGCATACCTGCATATCTAAGACAAATTTCTGTGTATACAGACACATGCAAACAGTCTGCTAAGGATGAAACATTAAAAATGATAGATTTTACTACATTTATTTTTGTTGATGTAAGAAAGGTCCAAATCTGTACAGAATTTTTTTTATGAGTTTATTTGAGCCAAACTGACAGCACATATCCAGGAGCAAGATCTCAAATTCTCTGGAGAATAACCCTTTGCAGCATCACTTATGCATTTGAAATTAAAGAAGGAACCCAAGGAAGATTACCTGAGGATGGGAGAAATCAAGGCAGAGATTAGATTATAGGATAGTTAAGATTATGTGCTCCTTTAGGGTGGTTTGCTTCTTTCAAAGAGCTGTTAACTGAGATGCACAGAAACAATGGACAGGGAGGGCTTGCTTAAGGTAAAGATCAACCTTTTACTGAAAGGTTATATGCCGAGGGGGCGTGACTACCTACCATGGCCTGCCCAGTTAAGTCAGGAATTTATGATCAGATTACCCTGTGAGGTTACTTTCCACAGAAACCCCCCCCCCTTTTTTTTCATCCACATTCTTATCTTTATCACAATTGTTTCACAGAAAAAAATAATCTTGACTCCATTATTAGGTTTTAAGAATTCAGGAATGCTATCATTTTTAACCCTGCATTTTTTAAATAGAATTATATCTCCATAACACCAAACAGATGAGGAAACATTTTGCGTTTAAAGACCTTCAGAAAAAAAGATCCGCAAACTTCTTTCAATAATGCATTCCTGGAAAAAAAAAATACCTAAAAACTTTTGCCTCAAGAAACTATTTTCTATAATAACATGAATTCCTCAGATAGCAGCAAAAGCCCATTTCCTGCTGTTAGCTCTCAATAGGAAGGAGCAATAATTTTTCTTCATATCTTTGAACAATGTTTAAATTATTCCCCAATCTTCTGTTTCACACTAAATAATTCCTCACTCCCTGAGCACTTCTTCATGGGTGTTACTTCAAATTACCATTGTTGATCTCTATTGCATTCACTTCAGAGTCTCTTTATGAGTTATAGAAACCGAGATTCAAAAATGTAATAAGAAAAAACTCAGATTTTACATTTTTCATTGTCTTATTTGTGATTCCAATCTTCCAGTTAAAAAAAAGAGAAAGTGAAAAATTGCAACACTACATCCTGGAACTTATGTTCTAAAGCTGCCCATGTTTGCTGTTGTCAACCTCCGCCCCACTTTCATTTTCTTCCATTTCCAGAAAAGTGGAATGTTTTTAAATGTTTGTCTAACTAAAAGGATGGTTTAAAGAGATATAATTTTTTAAAGTTCCCTACAATGAACTGGGTTATTGGAACAGTATTAGTCACATTGTTAGGCTATGGAGCTTGTATATTATGTCTGTTCAGGAGTTCCTTTAGACCTATATAGAATATTCTCAGTATGAAGTTATCAATAGTCACATTTAAATAATCACCCAAGAGCCTCATTACTAGCTGGGTTCAATAACGATATGTAGGTTAATAAAATATATTTATCTTCCTTAATGGAAGGCTGTGTAGTGCATGATTAAGTGTTTTGGACACCTTTGGAGTTAGAGTGACTGAGTTAGGATCTTGTATGCTTCATAAGTTAGTTCTCTATCCTTGGACAAGTTAGGCTCACATGCCTTAATTTTCTCATATGCAAAATAGAGATACATATTACTTTTTTCAAGTGGTTGATACAAGGGTTAGATGAGTTAATAATCAGTTAGTTCCTAGAACATAGTACGTGCTCACTAACTTAAGAATATTATTATTATTGAAAGGACAAAGCGGGACTGACTATCCTCCACCTTGTAAAGCTAGGTCCTCAACCTGACCTCCCTAACGAACCGCAGGAATGCCAGAAATGTCCCGACTTCCCCAGCCACCAGCTGAGCAGACCAATGAAGCTCCAAGAACGCAGCTAAGGTCCAAATTAGGCTATACCACAGAACACTCCCTATGAGTCAGTCTTGACCAATCAGGAAGTGGTGGGGGATGGCTCAAACCTTGGAATGTGTTGGTCACTTCCTGACCATTGTGCTGTAAAACCCTGGAATAAAACCCTGACCAAAGTGACCAATCTCTGTAACTTACGTCACTCACCTAAGCCCACCCAGATGACTAGCCCTATATAATCTTTGTTCTCTTGGGTCTCTCTCTCTCTCTCTCTCTCTCTCTCTCTCTCTCTCGTCCTGCCGCTGCATCGGTGAGGAGGCTGGAGGAGCCAAGCCCGGGCTTGAATAAAGACTCTTTTGTGTCTTGCATCGGTTACGGCTCCCTGGTGGTCTATCTTTGGGGATCTTAGAATCTGGGCGCAACATTATCATCATCAGTTTTAAGTTGGATTTTTCTTTACATGTACAAGAGTTTTATACCAAACTCTGACCCTTCCTCTTACTTTACCCTGATAGTGATAATCACTTTAAGTATGTTAAAAGTTGAATTACATGCAAAAAAAGTGCTGAAAGCACCAAGTAACTGGAAGGCATGTAGTTAGCATATGGATATCAATACCAGGAACAAAGGGCCAGCAGGCTGCTCTGACACCTGCATGCACCCTCACAGCAGTTCAAAGCTTGATCTCTTAGACCAGTGGTCGGCGAACTGCGGCCCCTTGAGTGTGGCTCTTCCATAAAATACCACATGTGGGCACGCACGTACGGTGCGATTGAAACTTCATGGCCACACTCAAGGGGCCAAAGAGCCGCATGTGGCTCGCGAGCCACAGTTTGCCGACCACTGTCTTAGACAGTTACCTGTTGGGGAGTCTCATCCAGTCTTCTAGCTTTAAATACCATCTATAGAGTGATGCTTACACATTTTATCTCCAAGTGACCTTTCCAATTAGAATCACTAATTACATCTTAAACTTATTATGTCCAAAATTGAGATGCTGATATTCATCTGTCCTCCCCAAAGCATTCTCATTTCAATACCCTCTCCTACTAAAACCCAGGAAGTCTTCCCTCCTTCTCCTTGTGCTCCCACTTTCTAACTTCACAACCAACTACTCTATCCTAGTTACTAAGCTGCTCCAGAATGCTGTGCTTTCCCTAGATATACCCATGCTTTCCCCCTCATTTCATTTTTGTCTTTAGTCAGTAATCAGCTTCCCAGTAATGCCTTCCTTGGCCACTGATCTAAAATTTTGGTCTCCCCTGAAGTTTCATATCTCTCTTGACTGCTTTCTTTTTTATCATATCATTGATAACAATATGATATGGTTTATATTTTATTTATTTTGCTTTTAATCTATCTACTCCAACAGAATGAAAGCTCAATGGGAACAGAAATTTTTGTCTCTTTTGTTCACTGTTGTTCACAAAGTCTCCAAATGGCATCAAGTATATAACAATTGCTTAATAAATATTTGTTAAATGAATGAATGGTTAAATAAATGTGTGGTAATATCTAAGTAATAGTTAATCAATAGAAAAACACAATCCAATAAGTTTGATAATTTGTTATTTCTATTTGGTGTCCATTATTCCCAGAGATACAATCTTTAATAAAATATGTGACTGCTTCAGCCTCCTTCCTAGCATTTCAACCACTTGGACTCAAGGGCTTGTCTCTATATAGGTCTCATATCCACCAAGCACCTTGCTATGTGTTTCCATTAATGAAAAGAATAGAGCTAGGATTTTATTTTACACAAAGGTGAGAAAACTCAAAGAGATAGTTGCCATACCAACTACAACTTAGCCCCTGAGCTCATATGAATTTTAGCTATTCCTTATATCTGCTCTTAACTTTTATGCGTTAAAATATATAAAGGCAATTTGTCCGCCTTACTACTGCTGTGGGATTTGTCTACAATTTATGCTTCAGGACTCACCACAGGACTGACATAACAGAACACACAAAATTATTCTCTTTCTTTGGCACTGAGCAAGAGGATGCATTTACTTTACTACTGAAGTCCACCCATAAAAGAGACCATTCACTTTTTAAACTTGCTGTTCCATATTCACGGGGGAGAAAAGCTAGAATACTTTTTACATTCTACATGGGCCTCAGTTCTTCTCAAAACCTAGGCTTTCCTAAGGTACCTATTCCTGTCACATGTTATGCTCATTTTATTTTATTTCATTATATTTTATTGATTTTCTTACAGGGAGGAAGGGAGAGGGATAGAGAGTTAGAAACATCAATCAGCTGCCTCCTGCACCCCCCTCCCCCACTAGAGACATGCCTGCAACCAAGGCACATGCCCTTGACTGGAATTGAACCTGGGACCCTTCAGTCTGCAGGCCAATGCTCTATCCACTGAGCCAAACGGGTTAGGGCTGTGATGCTCATTTAAATCTACCTTATTGACTCCAGGCGCAAAGCCTCCCTTAATCTTGTAATTCATATGAAAATTAGTCATACAGACTTGTCCATCTAAGTGAGATTACTTTTTGGAGCTATCTATGAGAAAAAAAATAATGGAATTAAAGTAGCTGGAATGTCATTTTCTAGGACCTCCTCAGAATGAATATTTGATGCCAACATAATTTCATAACATTAATTTGTTTCTACCATCATTATAGAAAACTAATACGTTCCTAAATATGGCTTCTGAGTCTATCATGCATTGCTGTTTTATCAAATTTATGTATGTTGTATCTATAAGATTATATTCTAAGTAAACTGAACTAAAAGACAGACTAGGACAAATTCACCAGGCTCTATGGCAGCCAGACAGTAAAAGGACACATGAGGAAAAGATCATCTGCCATTTAGCAAACTACAAACACTGAGCTCAGCAAACTGGATCAGCAGATCTCCATGGATGAGAAATAACACAAAAGGAATTGCTTTCTTCCTTTATAAATTAATTTTAAATTTAATTATTTGAAAAAATTTTTACATGATTCTAAAACAAGAAAATATGAAAAGGTACACCTGACAAGTTTTCTTCCCAACCTAGTTACCCATCTCCCCCGTTCTGCCCCCACTGCTCAATCAAAGGCTTGGAATAGAGAATCACCCTCATACTTTGTCATAGACCTTTCAGAGTTACTCTGCACATGTGCAGGTAAATATGGGAAGTACAACTTGTTTTTTCCTTTTGAAATCAAAAGTAAACAAAATAAAGATGCAAATAGGTTTTAAGCACAGCTAAAATTCACTTAGTTTCCTTAGGATAAACCTTACCAACTGCTTTCCTTCCAAATGGATTATGACATGTCAGTTATTTTTTTTAAATATATTTTATTGATTCTTTACAGAGAAGAAGAGAGAGGGATAGAGAGTTAGAAACATCAATGAGAGAGAAACATCGATCAGCTACCTCCTGCACACCCCCTACTGGGGATGTGCCCGCAACTCAGGTACATGTCCTTGACCGGAATCAAACCTGGGACCCTTCAGTCCGCAGGCCGACGCTCTATCCACTGAGCCAAAGCGGATAGAGCATGTCAGTTATTTTTAAAGTGTGGCAATTATGTATTTCTGTTAAGTACATTTTGATTCTGAAGTGTAAAAGCTATTGAAGATAATCTTAAACTAACAGAAACAAATATTTATTAATAGTATCTGATTTGTCCAACTACAAAATTAAAAATTTATTTTAAAAAACTTCTTAAGTGCTAAAGTACAGATTGGTTAAAATACTAAATATATAAATAGCTTTCTTAAATGTAATAACTTATTATATTGTGGTTTAGCTTGTTAATAAGAAATTAACACATTATCTTCAATTTATAATTTGTAATTTAGAATTTAAAAATATAAAATGAAGTTAATCCTATAGGAATTAGGTTCATCTGTATATATAGATAGCATGTCCATGGTTAATTCTAAATTATAATGTCTATGTATTTTATTTTTGGCCTACCCATATTAAAGGACATATGCACGTTGAGATATTCCTCTCTTAGTGATAACTATTGCAAAATATATATCAACTTTGTAAAGCAGGCTGTTTTAGGGGAAATACGATTGAATTTTAAGGGAGAAAAAATATTTTATATCTAGTTCTGCTACATCCTAATAGAGTATGAATTTGAGCAAATTATTTGATATGATTTTTTTAAAAGAGTTTGGCCTGCTCCAAAACTTTAATTCCTCTATGGGAATTAGATATGAAATAAAAATAGCAGCAGCCACTGAAATCCCTATTTCATATACTTGTTATTTGAACCTGATATATTTTGTAGGAGTTATCCAGAAGCAATAACATAGCACAGGAAACCATAAGTGGTGACCCAGTGTCCCATAGTATAACAGGAAGATAAATGTACCAAATCTAATTATTGATCAGTGTTTATAAAATGTTTACTCTAGGTGTTATTAACATACAATAAAAATAAACAAAACTATATAACTGACTTTCTCAAAGTTCAGTCAATTGTCTTTGTTGATGTTAAAAAAATACAGTCACAATTCAATTGTTATGACACATTCTTCATATTCTCTCCTTATATTTGAGTCTCAAGCAAAGGGACTTCTTGTTAAATATGCCTGTATCTGGACTTCCAGAAAGTTCTTAAATTTCTGAAATCCTGGAGTTGAAAAACTATAGGACACAAAGTAAAAATTTGTTACAATGTCTTCATTAAGGTTAAATTAAACAGGAGAAAGTGTTGATTAACTGTAAAGAAAACCTAAGCCAGCTAAGTCTATGAGACTGTGAAATAGACTCTCTAGAGCAGTGGTTCTCAACCTTCCTAATGCCGCGACCCTTTAATACAGTTCCTCATGTTGTGGTGACCCCAAACCATAAAATTATTTTCGTTGCTACTTCATAACTGTAATTTTGCTACTGTTATGAATCGTATTGTAAATATCTGATATGCAGGATGTATTTAGGCGACCTCTGAGAAAGGGTCGTTTGACCCCCAAAGGGGTCGCGACCCACAGGTTGAGAATTGCTGCTCTAGAGGCAGACTCTCAAAGGAGTCTTTCAAAATTAGGTAAGCAAAATTCTTTCAGGCAAAGACTAAATTTTTTTGCCCTAACATTTTGGTAAAAGCACAGTTTATGAATCAGAAATGAATTTTTTAAACCCATAAGGCATTATAAACCTTGTTTCCATTCTCACCTGAGTATGTACATATATATTTTCTAATCCTTGACATAAAAATATCTTTGTAATCTTGGCTATGGTGCCACCCCTGGTGAAGTCAGCCTGAATGTGCAGAACCAGAGCCTGACTCCCAAGGCATTTAGACCATGTTCCAAATCCTAGACAAACTACATTACCTTTCTACAGCTGCTTAGAAAGTAAAGTTGTTTACTACCTTTCTATAACAGATACTTATGAACTTTCCATTCCTTTTAGTAGCATTTTATAAAATTCTTATCCCTGATTTTCCTTTGACTATGGTTTCTTACAAATTTCTGAACACCTCAAATTTTTTTCTAGACTTGGGATATGGATGTCTACTGACCTCTAATTTCTGGCATAGATTATTCAGACTTTAGGCTCCTATAATGTTCTTTCATTGGCAACTGAATACACTTTATTCACTATTTGGCCTTGACCGCAAAACCCCTGACTTGGTTGTTAATTTATTGTCTCATTTACTTACATTTGCTATAACATCCAACTTCCCTTGATTCGTGAATTTACATACATGTTTGTGGGTTCTCCCTTGTCCACACACATGATCTCTGCCTTGTTCTTACTCTTTGTCTCAGAATTACACTAATCACATCTTTATGTAGATTATATAATAGGCTGCTGACTAGAAAAAATCTATACAGTATCTAAATGGATGAATAACTCCTATTGATTGATAATTTATGTATCTCTGCATTTCACCAAGTAATCGGTACATATTTCAGATCATACAACATGAAGAAACTGTAGAATAGCCCTGAAACTAAGAATTCAGCAATGATAGATTTGTTTTGCTGGTGTGAAGAAAATAAGTTGTT
>NW_005876972.1:0-9206 GCF_000147115.1 Myotis lucifugus | reverse complement strand
GAAAAAGGTGAAGAAATTAAGGAGAAAAAAAACTTCATAGACATAGACAATAGTATGATGATTACCTGAGGAAAAGGGAAGGTGGGTGGAGGTAGAAGAGGGTTTAGGGGGGATAAATGGTGATGGAAGGAGACTTGACTTGGGGTGGTGAACACACAGTAGATGATATAGATTTTGGAGATGTAGATAGAGACTATCTCTCCAAAATATTTTTAATATTAATTTTTAAATAATACTTATTTTTAATCATTTTGTAGCATCAGGAAAAATATTTCCAAGTCCATTTGGAGGAGAGCACTTTCTAAGTAGCCTAGAACAGTACAGTGCGAGGTGCAGTCAGAGCAGAACTGTACTCTGGCTTCTTCCCGGCTCCCGGAGTGACTTCCACTCCTCGTCTAAAAATAGGGTAAAATGGAGATGGCTTCACATGCTTCCACCTCCCACATATGTCCCAATCTTTTCCATTATTGAATTAAAAAAAAAATCTACTTGCGAATGAATCATTAATTCTATAAGGGCTTTCTTCTGTTTCTCTGCACAGGTAACGTTTTGTTTCACAAGTATCAGAGTCACAGAGTATTTCCGTCTTGGCTTTTCTTATAATAAACCACATTGCTCATAAACATCAGCAACACTTTTGGTTGTTTGTTCCAATTTGTCTTCCTTTTTTGAATCGAAGCACCGTGATCTTGGCTTCAGTTTTCAACCCAACAAGCTGAGCCAGTTAGGGATTCCTAAAGGTACAGATTCTGATAATCTGTTCTGATTGTGTACTTCTATTTAGCTTTTCATAGGATTCTGAACATAATTACTCTATGAGTCTTAATATTTTAATAAATTGGCATCAGGCATGATGACTGTGAACTGAATTGCTATTAACGGGATTTTTAAACATTCTGTGTCCTGCTCTCTTCGCTGTAACCAGGAATTCACAAAGGGACCTGACCAGCGTGCCAGCTTTTCCAGGCAACTTTGGGGCTTCCATGTCACTCACATCTTTCATAAAGCAAAGGGGCTATTATGCGTGCACTGTTTTCATTAGGAATACAGTGGGAACATCTTCATTAGAAACGGAGGGTGCGCTTGATGTGCTCTGTTGTGATAATGAGGGGAAGGGTGTGAACGAGAAGATAAGAGGAGCAAGTATTTAACTGGAAGCATTCCACCTGGCTTCTGCCTCATTTTATTTAATTGGATGAAGAACATTTTCTGCCTCTGAAAACAGCCAAATGTCCCAGATTGGGAGTCTTTCGAGAAGCCAGGATTTGAAGACGTTGATAGCAATGCTTCACGTCCTTCTTCCCCTTCCTGTGGGTGCCTTGGTGTTTTCAACTTTTAAGAGAGCAAATGGACTATCCATGGGGCATTTGGAAATACACGAAAGATGTAGTTTAGCAGGGAAAGCTGCCATGGTCTTTTCATAGCCAGTCTTGAATGAAATCGTGAACTAGATAAAGTCTATTTTCAAGCCTTTTTAGGTTACCTTTCTGTACTTCTCTTCCACTTTCAGCTTTATATTCTATCTCCTTTAGAAAACCTTGACTCTTCTCTGTCCTGTTCCTATAGATCTGTGCTAAATAATGTTATGAAATGATTAGGTGGTCAGAATTAGCAAATAAAAATAACTGGATTCCCAGATAAATTTTAATATCAGATACCCAAAAAATAAAAATGTAATTTAAGTATGTATAATGCAATATTTGTCATATATCTGTGATTCAAATTTAGCTGAAGGATGCCCTGTATTTTATCCGACAATCCTATATATTTGTGGTTTGCAAATTTATTTTCAAGCATGCCTAAGTTTAGCAGAGGTGGAGTTGGGAGGTGGGGGTGGGAGGTGCTGCCACAGGGGTCAGAGGGCGGTGGAGAGCATGGCACACTGGCTCTTCCTCTGCTGGGTGAGCCCTGCACTCATCTGACTGGAGTATTGGGTTGGTACGTCTGTTTCATTTGATATAAGGATTTTGTTCCTAAGAAGAGGAATCTAGAAACTACTAGTTGTCCTAGCTGACTTCCATTTGCCTCTCCAGATTCACTTCCTGTCTTTTCCCACTCTGCTCTGGGCCCCTGGAGACTAATGGACATCAGTGGGCTGTCTTGCCCAGCGGCTTCCGGAGAACTGTTAGGAGATTGAAGGCAGGAGAATGAGGTTTGAGTCTTTAGTTTCCTGGCTCTTTACCTACAAAATAATTCAGGTAATTTAAAATTTGTTGCTTAAAAGGAATTCTATTGCATGTAAAGAAGAACCCAACTAACTGTGGGTTAACCCAATTGTGCCTTATGCAAATAAGAATGTATTTTTCTCACATTCTGAAACTCTAGAGGCAGGCAGCTACTGGCGGTATTTTAGAGGCTCAATGATGTCAAGCTGGAACCTCTCAGATCTGTTTGATGTTTCCCTCATGGTTACAATGTGGCTGTCAAAGTTCCAGACATCAAGTACACGTTGAAGGCAGAAAGAAGTGAGGAAAGAAAAAGCTTCAATGTTTGACACTTTATTAGGAAAATGAAAATTGTCCTCAAAGCCGCCTCATAGATTTCACTTATGTTTCATTGGCTAGATCTTTGTTATATATTCCTCCTGCTTGCAAGGGATGCTGGGAACACCAGTATTTCACTTTTGGAGCTTCTAAAAAGAGTGAAGGGGAGAAGGGAGTTGAGAATGGTGTTGGCTTAAACAACTAACAATTTTCAGGGGGACTTTGCTTTTGACAAAAAAGTCTAAGAAGTCAACACCTTAATCCTAAAGAATAGCTTTTTAATGGAATAATTTATAGACATTCTAGCTTGTGAAGACGTGTTTAAGGGAAGAGTATTTCATCATGGTTCCTGATTTGTACTATGTAAATTATTATATCTATTCTTTAACTTTGGTTAGAATTTTAAAGGCAGAATAATCTCAATGGATTAAGGCTTTGCTCAAAATTATATTGCAAATCTTTCCATACTCCCTTTACACTTCCATTTTTTTCTCTGTTGTATGTACTATCTGAATACACAGGCAAAATGAACTCAAAACAGTTGAAAAAACACAGGTCTAGAAACTAAGTGATTGGTTTCTTTCTTCCTCTCCACCAAAAAGCTGTGTGTTGAGATGGTTTTGCCTTTGTGAACCTGTCTTCCTTGTCTGTAAAAGGAAGGCTAGGATGGACTAGAAGATCATTTTATCCAACAAATATTTATTGACCATCTACTGTGAAACATACCCTGTCCAGGCTCCAGGGCTTGATAGGCTGATGATGAGACAGGCAGGGTTCTTACCCTTGTGGTGCTTACATTCCAAAGGGCAGAGAGTGATAAGAAAATAAACAAATGATAAAAGATGTCAACTAGTGATTGGTGATATGCAGAGAAGCCACATACAGTGATGCGAGAGTAAGTGTCCAGGTGCCTGCTTCAGATAGTGTGGTCCACAAAGGCCTTTCTGAGGAGCACTATTTAAACTGAGATGTGAAAGTCCGTGTGTCCATGTTTGCAGAGCTTTGTGCTGTGTCTCCTCTCAGGAAGCCTATGAATATTAATCCGATCCCCTGTGATCTGGGTGCCAATGGGATGGAGTACATGTGTGTGGAAGGAGAGTTAGCTTCAATGCTTCAGCTCAAGTTCCATTGGCAGAGAAGGCATCGCCATTTTTAACTCCTGCTTGAATATTTCTGAGGGGTTGCTTTCCATAATTCTGCTTTTGTTATCTTCTAAAAATGTATATTTACTACATTAATGAAATAAAGTATAGCATAGCTTAATTGTGTGCTTTTCTCTAAAACACAACTTGGGAGATGTTTTTCCCTGATTTTCTTGGTGGTATTATTTCATAAAATATCTTAGATGTTTGTTTGATAAATAAACTAAAAGGTACATTGTTTGTTTTTCCACCTCTGCTTTCTTTCTTCTGTCTCCTTCATCCATCTACTAAGCACTGACTGAATGCTACGTCCTGAAGGCAGGGCACTGAAGATCTTTGGGAGGGATTCGGAAACATAAATGATCTGAGGGCAGAGCCTGAGCAGAGAGACATGTACAAGGGCCGAGCGAAAGATCCATTCCTTCTGCTGGGGAAAGTCACAGAGAAGATGAAACAAGGACTCCAGTAAGCCTTCCATTCTCTCTGCCCATCCCTGGGAAGGAGCTAGAATTCTCCAAATGCTGTTGGCCGCAGAGTTTGGGGTTACTATCCTGGAACTGTGGGTCAGAGTGCTGAGACTAGAGCTGAATCTGCTGCTGTACAGTTGTGTGACCACCAAGGCCAGGCCACTTACGTTTTCGGTGGGTGTTTGTAAATTAGGCATCACTACCTATTATCTTTTACTTTTTTCATTTCTTCCTCTGAATGCATTTAAAATGTTTTTGTATTACACAAGGTTTTAACACTAGAGATACAAAAATGAATGAAATTGAGTTTACCAGGCCAACAGGGTGAGATAGGTCTAAAATAGATAAATTGCAATAGAACCTCTGAGTGCCCTTAGAGGACTGCCAGTCTCACAGGGTTACTGGAAGACAGCAAGGAAATCCTTGTGAAAGTGTTTTTGAAAAGGCAGGAAACTAGGGGTGAGGGAGTGATGGTGATAACAGAGGAACTGGATTCAGGCACTGAAGACCAGCATGCTGGAACTCCTGTCCAGTGATGGTGTGCAGGTACTCTAGGAAGAACTTGATCATTGGGAAGTCATTTCACTATCCACAGGAGGCTCATTAAATTTTCAAATTTGAGGTTAAGTTTAAGTTGACTTAGGGAAATATTAGCTTTAACGCTTTTGAGGATGTATTAAATTGATTAGAATCAAATCCAAAAAGCACAACCAGAAGGAACATTAGCAGTAAAGACATTTTCACATTGTCCCTTGGAAAACTGTGCTGTTCCTTTAATTTACCGAGATGTGTAATGCAGCCATTACGTTCCGCTGTGTTCATTTTCTCCATGACTTTAGTGTGAGCACATCTTTAAGCAAATATTGTGATTAGTAGCATGGAGTTTCTCCAAGAGTTGTTGCCATCACAATTAAAGATAATACAGTCTGGTGTCAGTGGTATTTCTTCTACACAGATGTGGGCCAGAATCTCAGGCACTAGAAATGCTTGGGTCAGAGGTTCTTAGGCAAAGTTGGCTTCCTGTTCCCACCAACAAAGGGAAGGAGAGCTTGAAGGTAGTCTGGTCATGGCCCATTCCACCTGCGGGCTCCCTTTGAAGATTTCCTAACCCCGTTCAGTCCCTGACATACCTGAGAACTTGCTGGAACACATCAGTGACTGAGGGGAAGGGATCCCCCCTCTGCCTTTCACAGACCTCACCTATTTTGGGTCAGTCATGATCCTGTCCATCATCAGTCTTTTTAGATTCTCTCAGGCTCATTAGGGCATCTGAGCAAATGTCTGGACAGGGAAGGAGTCGGGAAGCCTTGTGTAGTAGAGTCTGGCTCTTCTTCTAACCCAGGCAATTCTTTGAACTCTCCCAAGCTTCATTTTCTCTAGTCATCAGCAGAAATAGTATTACATGTCTTGCATACTCATAGGCATGTTGTAAAGATCCACATAAGATAATTTGTGGCACAATATGTTTGTAAAGTATATAAAACACCACACCAACCCTCATATATAAATAGAATGTTTAGTCTCACTAGTTCACAATTATATCCCGTGATACAGATCTGCTCGCCATCCCTAACCTGCCCTGTTTGAATATAAAATTGTGATAAGCATGGAGAACACGTGTGCCAAGGGTGTGCTCATAATGCAACATGATGTCCCAAAGTTCTTGGTAAAAAGCTGAGCTCTTTATTTTTTATTTTATTTTTTAAATATATTTTATTGGTTTTTTTACAGAGAGGAAGGGAGAGAGATAGAGAGTTAGAAACATCGATCAGCTGCCTCCTGCACATCTCCCACTGGGGATGTGCCTGCAACCCAGATACATGCCCTTGACCAGAATCGAACCCGGGACCCTTCAGTCCCCAGGCTGACGCTCTATCCACTGAGCCAAACCGGTTTCGGCGAGCTGAGCTCTTTAAATGCTTCATGTCCCCTTCAGGATAGATAATGGGGGAAATACTCGGTCTGCTATCCTACGGTTATCCTAGTTGGTTGCTCTGTGTCAACTTCAGATATTCCAGTCTGGTCTAGCCAAGGAAGGCAGAGTTCAGAACAGAGAGTAGAAAAAACCTCTGTCCCCTGAACTTCTGCCACTCTTTCCTGGGGCTCCCATCACCCCAGCGTTGATGGGCCCAGGTAAACATGCTTGGAACACCCAGGCCCAATACAACAAGAGGGATGGCTGGTACCTCCCATTCTAGCCCATGTGCTGTACTAGTATATTACTGCAGGAAGTATCCTCTAATGTTCTCATAATCCTGGTAGGTCCCCAAAGCCTTTGTGGTGAAGTCCACATTCCTGAACTTGATGCATGCAGCTCCTCAGGCACTGACATCACCCCCTTTATTTTCTCAGGGCTGCTAGTTCTCTTCCACGGTAACCTGGGCCTCAAGCAGCAGAGCCACCTGCTAAAGTTAAAACAACCCCTTGAGAACTCATGCTTCTACTTTGAAATGCCCTCCCCATAATTAAACGTCAGTGATTCTGCAAATCTCAGGACAAGCCACAAGTACTTTGAGAAGCCTTCCCTGACTCACTTAAGCTGACTTCAGTGTTTTTCCTGTGCGCTTCCATAGCAATCTGGTCATAACTTTTATTTCATAGGTATGACTCTATGCTCCAAGTTTTTAGAATGTGATTAGGCTACTAGACTAATTTTCTTAAAGGCAAGGTCTGATTTGTATTTGTATCCCCCACACCTGGATTGATACCTGGGAGGCTTCCATTTGTTGAATAAGTGATGAATAAATGAATGAATGTGAACTTTTTGAGTGGAGTGCGCATGCCATGGTCATTCTTCCCTCTTTCCCCCATTGTCCTCTCCTTGTCCCTTCCACAGCAAAGTGTGCCTAGACTGCCTTGGATAAACATTTTGATGCTGTGGGCTACCCCAAAGAGCTACACTTACTCCTCAAGTAGCTGATGGTGTCCCACCTGAGGCTCTGGGGAATGTCTTCAGCCATGACATTGAATCATTGGCCTTAAGCAATTGCTACCCCATCCATTAAATGAGGGCGGAGACCATTCCCTCCTCCTTCCTTAACAATGTTATGAAGATTAATGAGGTAATGTCTGCACAGCAGCCTGGAAGAAAGCTAATATTCTAAATACTGAGCGTTGTGGTAACATTGTTTTCATCTCAGTTACCCGTCAGGCTGTGCTCATCCAAGCAAGGGGCAAAAGTAGGAGAGTTGCTGGAACAGTTGGATTTGACAGAGGCGTCTGACACCCTATTCTGAGCTGATTACTGATCTGTGCTGTGGGTGTTCTCTCTACTTCCATTTCTTCTGCCTACAAAAGGTTGCAATAACATAACACTTACCCACAATCAAAAGTGTGTGTAGAAAAGTAATGAATTTGTTTTTGTGAAGTGGATGGGTCCTTGGATAAAAAGCTTTGTAAAGCCACGAGATATTATTTCAATCCCAGGTTTCTATTTTTCTTCCTTTCTTTTGAAAGGATGTTCAGTGAGCTTATCACTTTCTCAGGATTTTTTAAAATTACCCTTAACTCAGTCTTTTTTGTACAGCTGTAAACTTCTATTGAACTGCTTTGTTTCCCTCCAGAGAGGTTACTGTTTGAAATTTCTCACTGTCATTTTCCCCCCCATGTTTGCTTATAGCCCAATAACCCCAAAGCTTTTGGATAATAGTCAGTCTCCATTTTTTTTTTGCAAGGCATTTTTTATATAGTTCTTTTGAAATGTGTTTATTTATTAATTCATAAATAGTTCCCATCACACATTGCACCTGTGTGACTTATATTAATTAAAATAATAATGCAATGAGAAATGAATAGGCTGTTTTGATTTCTGTGCTAATCCAAGTAAACATAGTGTATTGTGCTTGAGAATTGTTTATTGCAACTCAGAAGAGTACACTGGAATGAGAATAGACTACATTTTCCTGTGCCTAGGAAGACTAGAATTTTACTGGATGTCATTCAGAGTTTATATTACTAAATTTAAAATAAATAACCTTAAAACAATTATAACTAGTATGTATAAATGGTACATAATTTTTGTACCTGAGTGTTTTTCCTTGTAAGTGAAGCATTCATAAGTCAAGATCTGTCTATATGACAACAAATGTAAATCCAGAATTTTGAGTACTGTAAACAATCAGAAATAATTGAGTGCTTATTGTATACCTGGTGCTATGGATTAGCTTACACACTACAAATCCACCAGGTAATTGTTGCATCTAGACTCTGGTGTTTCAATGGAAAAACAAGGACAATAGGCCAGTTACCTGGATCATTCTGACAATGGTCAGACTTTGAAGTTGTCGGGGCAACAGATGACTGGATTAGGAAGAATACACCGAGAAGATGGATAAGTTGTCTGCTGACCTAAATTTTTAAGACCAGAGGAGGCCAAGAGGAACTTAGCGAGTATGCAAAATTCTTATTTTGGCAATCTAAAAATATAACTTACGTCTTTATCTGAAAATATGTTGATCAGTCAATTTGCGAGAGCTTGCAAATATATTTTAAAGCTTTCTATAAATCTAAAACATGTATATAGAAATGTACAAGAAGAATGTATCACATGATGGATTATCTCACATTGAACATGCCCTGTAACCAGCTCCCATATCAAGAAATAAAACATTACCGTACCGCTTTTTTTCGGCGGCTGTAAGCTTGCGAGATCCGGCCGGCCGAGAACGTCGGATCCATTGTCCTCCCAGCGCTTCGACCCTTCCCTGAAGTCTCTCAATAAAACAGATTGTTCCTAAAACAAAAACAAAAACAAACAAAAAATTACCGTACCTCAGAAGGCCACCACCTGCTCTCCCTTCTAAGAACTACTCCCCAAAGGCAACCAGTACCCTGATTCCTAATACCAAATATTAGTTTTGTCCTTTTAAAAAACTTGATATGGATGGTACCATTCAATAGATACTCTTATGTCTGTCCTCTTCAGTCCCATATCTTGTTTGTAAGCTTTATCCATTTCCCTGCGAGTAGTTGTGGTTCATCCATTCTCATTGCTGTATAAAGTTGTTCCATTTTTGGCTCTCATGAATAGTGCTGCTACACACATTCTTGTATGCATCTTTTGGTGCGCACATATGTACTCATTTCCAAATGACTTTCCACCAGCTGTTATATGG